>NC_041063.1:17167391-17432191 GCF_900634775.1 Gouania willdenowi | reverse complement strand
CTTTATATTATTAACTAATCAGCTCCAGAATATTGCTGCAATTCAGCAGCAACTTGACTCAAAATCCCTGAAAAACTGCTTTTTTCTTTGATACATTCGCAGCATATCAAAAGCATAGGGGAAAAGTTGAGCGAGGACAATACTTAAAATGAGCTCCAGTGGATTTTTCTCTCACACTCACTCAGAAAATAGATGGAAATGCACAAAAGCCTACAACATCTTGAGTGCCCCCAGTTTCCCTCATAGTTCATAAAATGAGTTCTATAAACGTGAATACCTCTAAAGTTTCAGCAGGAAGGAAACTGCTAAACAATGAGTAATAGAAAATGCTGTCTATTGAAGTTTTCCTGAGATCTTTCACCTTGGCCAGGTCTTCTTCAATTACATCATTTCTCATCTGAGATGCATCCAGCTGAGTGTAGAAACGTGCTCCAATCATTGGCATGATGTCATTGACGCTACGCAAGCGAGACTGCTCAGTCAGCAGGTATCTGCACACACGCACGCAAACATAAACAAGAGATTTGCAGCAATAAGTAATTACTTAAAAAATGACAAAAACAAACACTGACAGCTACAATTATGTAGAAGCTTTTTAAGCACAGCAGGTTTGCCATCATGCAAAGCCTACCTCACAACTTTCTTAGACAGTAAAATTATTCTAGTGGTATTTTCTTGATGGGACCTAATTAATGTCTCTACACAGATGTACATTTTTTGTTGTCTCTATTGTTAAAGTGAAGTGTTCCACCTTAATGAGCACACAGAGGTGGTGAACAGAGCCGTTTGTAGATCCAACAGGTATCCACCAATGAAGCTAGATGTAAAATTAAGTTTTCTTTTTCTTTTTTTACAAGAAATTGCTTCGGTTGGTTGTAAATAATGTACAGACCCTTTCCAAAAAATTAGAATATCATGGAAAAGTTGTTTAATTTCCATAATTCAATTCAAAAAGTTAAACTTTCATAGATTATACATTCAGGGCCCACAATTTAAACGATTTCAAGTATTTATGTGTTTATTTTTACATAATTTGGGCTTCCAGCTCATAAATCCCACGAAACCAGGAATTCAAAAAATTAGAATACTGTGAAAAAAGCCACCATTTACTTCTCAGTTTTTGCAGAAAAAAAAGAGGAGAAGATGGACTGGACTGTTGGCTAATGGTCCATGGTCCTCTTTTCTGATGAAAGTAAAGTGTGCCTTTCATTTGGGAATCAAGGTCCAAGGGTTTGGAGGAAGACTTTTATTGTCACTGTCTTAAATGTATGAGTACTACAGATGGAAAGTAGCTCATGACTAAATCTGGCACATTTACACAAAGTATTGCACTACTGTTCATTAATGTGCACTGTCCTCTCCAAATAAATAAGGTCAAGTAACTGATTGAACCCCAGCAGTTCTCCCGTCTTACAGAATGAGGTTCTTGAGGTCTGAGGAGTAGTTGATTGACACCAGCTCCATAGCTTTTTGCAGGTTCTCTCTTTGAATGCCGGCCAGAGAGTTGCACGCCAAAGCCAGCACCACCTTACCGAGTGACACTAGATCTGCTTGCTAAGGAAGAAAAAAAATAAACACACAAGTGATGAACTACAGTCTGTCATAACCATCCAAAGACTGAGAAATGATCAGGATATTGGGGATAAACCTTCTGGTAGAGCTGTACTTTTGTGTAAAATTGACAGTACCTGGTACTGTGGCATCAGGCCAAGATGATTGGTCTGACTGTTGTCAAAGGTTAGAACATCAAAAACCCCGACACAGTTCACCCGTAACCTTCAAAACATGAGACATGATTTGTGTCAATGATTTGTGACTCCTTTTCCTCCTCTGAACAACAAACTTTACATTTAGTAGCATTAAAAGGAAACTGTGAGCATCACCAACAGGCAAGAAACCTTTAAACATGTCTTTAAGCATGTCTACTCTGGTGTTCATGCTCATCTACCTGGTCTTGCCAGTAATGAGAATCTTGCTGGGGTCCATGACGCGACAAGCTAGGCCGGCGGTGTGGATGGTGCGTAAAGCCGAGCTGAGCTGGACGATGTAGGCCCAGATCAGGGACTCGGGGAGAAGGCCGGCGTGCTGCCGAGGTGGGGGAGGTTCATGCTGCCCTGCACAGAGAAACAAAACTTTTTTTCTTCCTCCAAACAAAACCCTCAGAGGTTGTAGCACGACTCACGAACTAAACCTCAAACCGTCATCAACTTCCTCTCAGTAGTCTTATCTTCAGGACACACTTCCTCTAACAGATAATGTCAGAAGTGTTAACAAAAAAAATATCATTTTCAATCAGCCTGACCTCATTTCCTTCAGGGATATTTATTTTCATCAGATTGATATCAAAACCATTTAGAATTGATGCAATCTAAAACCACAGGTGCAATGTGTCTCTGTAAATACACATGTAACCAGTCCTCTCAATCGAGAAGAGTTTAAGCTTTTCCTAGAGGTGCAAATTACTGTAAAACTGACAGCACATAATGACCATAGTAAATTAATTAGTGTATACTATAAACATACAAATGATGTACTCATGGTTAACAGAGGACTATGAAATTCAAAACACAATGAGTCTACATTGTAAAAGAAAATGCAATTTTATGAGACCATTCCAGAGATGTAAATTTGTTTTGTGCCACTGCTATAAACATTAGCCCTTTTTAGCATGATAGTTTTCTATGAGTTTGTTTACTCCAGAAATGAGACAGACCACAGTCTGAATGGTTTTGCTTCCCCTGTTTTTGTCTGTAGGATCCTGTAAGTACACTACACTGACACACCTGGTTTAAACTCACTTTCAGCCACAGTTTCCTTCTCTTCTCCATGTCTGTGTTTCACAAAGCAAACTATAACTGTCAAACTGGAACATTGAACACACTCAAAACCTGAATAAACCTGAATAAACCTAATAAACGTTGGACATTTCAACATTACAGAATTTATTTACACCTATATTGTTATGTACACAAAGTGATTATGTCTGTGACCCGAATTCGCTGCATAGAGAGCAGAACTTTAATGTTCTCAGCGTGAGAATAACCTTCTTTCAGGAAAAGGCTGAAGGTGTCAGGAGTGACTGTGTTTTTTTAAGAGATGGAGCAAGATAAAGATGATCAACCCACCCCACTTTCTCTTGGTGAAGTATGAATCTGCTGCTGGGTCATTGAAGTGTCTGCTGAACATCGTCTCAGCTCCAGCATGGAAGTCATAAGAAAACACCAACGCTGCAGGAAAAAAATGATAGATGATCATTAAATCCCCCAATAATGGCCTAATATTAACACATCAAAACAACCCCAAACCAATGTCAGGGGCTGGAGCACATTTAAGGCAAGTAAACATATGGTCTAAAATTAACCAATGACTAGTCATAAAAAGCCAAATTCTGTACAGCAAATATTTCACAAAAAGATCAGTTTTGTTTTATGCTATGTTTTGGTTTTTTTCTGGCTATTTATTATCCTCGACACCAAAATAGCAGGAGACACTCACAGTGATCTCCAAAGGCCTTTGTGGTAAAGACCTCCCTCAGAGTCACAGAGTTTGAATGCTGTATCTTCTTCCACATGTCCACCAGCATCATGCACTTGGTGTTAACAAGGCGGAACCCTAAGAGGAAAAAAGGCAAAGAGTTCAATGACAAAACAATTAAAAACAAATACAGCTATAAATGTACACAATCCTAACATCCTGTGCCCCCTTTATTCATTATACATTAGCAGTACTAATATTTATGCCTCTTCAATGTGCAATAGAAGATATAGAGTTGCAGGTATGAAAATGTTTCTCTCCATGATATTAAGAAACTTCTTTCTGACAACTTCTTTCACTATAAATAAAACTTTAAAATCAAAGATAAACTAGCGATCGTAAACAAAATACATTCATTTGCTATTAGGTCACTTTACATACAAATAAAAGTTTAGCCCTAATGTCCCTGATCAACTGATTTATATAGTTGATTAAATAACCTTAGGAGGAACTATTTTTTCCATTTACCGTGTATCCTCCTCAGGCAGTAAGGCAGGTCATCCTTGCTGTTGACTGCCTTGTAGCAGGACGTGATGTAGCTGAAGTTGCTGGTCTTCTGCATGCGGTTTGGTGGAGGGAGCGCCTCGAGGGGGAACAAGCTATGGTAGCTATCGACTTCGGATGGTACATCTTAAAGAATAAGGTGGTTTCAAAGTGGGGGAAAAATAGACTGTCAAAAACACAAAATGATACAGAAGAATTCCAATTGAGTGTGTTTCATGAGACAATCCTGATGTAATATTGTGACAAAACTATGATCAGCTTTAAGAGTACAACAGTATATTTTGATTTGTGTGCTTCTACTTCAGGCCAATGTCACTCCGCTGCACACAGGTAATATACAACATCTACGTTCTACATGTGTGAGTGGAGTTCAAAGCTTTACCGGTATTTTCTGAGTGGTCGATTTGAGCCATGGTCATCAGATGTCTGTTTATCAACTCCTGAAGGAGACAAGTTGATACAATGTGAAACAGACAGAAGGAGAGCAGGGGAGGAGATGAGGACAGCGAGGTGATACCTGTCTGAGCTCATCAGCCATGAAGAAGGATGGTGCGTTTGCTTTTGGCTGCATGTAAGCAACGTGGGGCGCAGTGGGGGGATAGATATGGTAGGTAGGAAACACCTGCAATGAAACCAAAAAATGTGCAGCTTCCTATTTAATAAGAAATGAAAAACAGCATGACAATGAATAACATCAGGTAAACGAAAGCTTGGAAAAACAACTGTGTTGAAATGAAACCCAAATCTAGCTCTAAAACGTCTGTAAAATAGTGGATGCATTTAAATCAGGACCAAATCATACCAAAAACGACCTTATTGTAAAGCATTCTAGACTTAATTTAGGGAATAATTGCATTAACTTACACACACTAAATATAAAGTTCAAACAAGATGAAAATCACATCTTAAAAGGACTTTTATTACAAAAAAACAGAATGATGCTGGATGGTGTTGCGCTCAAGTATATATTTTAAACTGTTCTCTTTAGAATTCTAGCCAGTTCATTTTGTCTTTCTTTTTGATAAATGTTAAGGTTTCATTTATTCAGATAACTTTTTCAGGAAATGTAAAGAGATCTGCACACTTGCATCAAAGCAAATAAAAAATGTAATTGCCAAGCGTTCGGTCAGAGGACAGTCTTCCTCAGAGGCATCTGCTGATCGCTTTGATGTGTCCATATGAGTTCTTTCAAGACATGGCCAACTTTACAGTTCTATCAGGCTGGCCACGCCCCCTGTCACCCTGATGTCGCCTGATGGGATGAGGGAACATTTTTACTCTCCCACACCTGGGACTTTCTTTTCTAGAGTCGAAACATGTCAGGAGATCAAAGTAAATTTTAATGTACATTTCCTAAAAAAGGTTGTCAGAATAAATTAAACCTTAACATATTGTTCTCTTTTTTCATAACTCGTACCATCCCAGACATTGGAGCCGGCGTGTTGTCTGTATAAAAGTAGGTGGTCCCTCCAACGGTCTCTTTCTGGATGATGTGTGCACCCTGGTCGGTGGCAGTGGTTGGAACCATGTAGTTGGCAGGGTTGGGGGTGTGACTCCTCCTGCGAGGAGCAGGTGATGTGTGAGGTGTGATTTTTGGGGAGTGGAGAGGCGAGGATCCCGCAGATAAAGACATGCCTAAAATTCCAGAAATTGAAATGTAACTTTAAGAAAAGCCATTCATGGAACAACATATATACACACACAATAAGGTATTCCCATACTTGTTTCAAAGCTAAGAGTGGAAAGCTACAGAGAGGTGGCTACAAAGTGGAACAAGGGTATTTCCTCAGCTGGTACTGAGCCAAAAGCACCAACCTGGAGCCAAAGCAGCAGCTGTGGAGCTGCTGAGAGCTGGATGTGCAAAGAGAGGTGAGGGGAATGCCTGGACAGGGGATTGAGCCATGGTGGCCATTCGAGGAGCTCCCTTAGGGATGAACTCATTTGCTGTTGGGTTTGGAGCCTAAGAAAACCAGTCAATAATTCTAAAATTACATTAAATAAAACATTTAAAAACATTTCCTTTGAACACAAACCCTTCTTCTCACTTCCACACTAACCTTTCTCCTTTGGGAAATGCTGAGAGCACCAAAATCACTGAACAGTGAAGATGTCGGGGAGTTTACTGGATCTGTGAAAACAGGGATCCACGTTAATATGTAATGCATTTTAAATTAGGGCTGGTTCAGAGAGTATCTTACCATGAGTGCTGTGGCTGTAGTTCTTGGCACCGTCGTTGAGGAGACTGGGAGAGCTGCTGCTGGTAGTCATTCGCTGTGAAGAGCAGCAGAAAATGTTGCAAAAGTGCATTTATTTTAATATAAATCGCCTCAAATCTAATTATACAGTCAGTTCAGAGCCTCCAAATAAAACCAACATGTCTTCTAGTTGCCAAGAAAACATGCGTAATCTGTTTAGCAACACATCTTGCGATGAGGCCTCTACTCAGTGACCCCAACATTCCAATGGCTACACAATGAAGCAGTTTTAATAACCTGGTTGTGATAAAGTGAATAGTACCTGCATCATTGAATATTTAGACTCCACTGGACTTCCAAATCCATTGACCCCAATGAAGCTGCTGCTGAAGTAAGAGTTGGTGAGGTTGGCATCACTTAGAGTTGCACCCTCCATCCCTGGGACTGTAGAAGACCAAAAAAAAGTAGTTAAGAAAAATAAACTGATAGCAACGATTAGAGAGCATACAGACCACATTATCTACAGTGTGAAAAGACATGCCACCAGTATGCAATACTCCAAGACTAATGATTACATCTACTACATCTACCCAAGGCAGGCTTGACTTGTTTTGTAATTATGGTGGTAACACTTTTTTGAATGTCATTCATTGTGTAAAAACTTAAAGTAGCACAATCAAAAAACACGCACGTCCCTTTTCTTTGAGGCAGTGTGCTGAATCAAAAGGTCCAAAGACGCTAAGTAAAAAGGTCCGCACAACTGCGTGGTTTGATCCCAATTTCAGTTTTAATTTACACCAAATTAAATTAAAACTGAAATTGGGAGCTAACCACGCAGTTGTGCAGACCTTTTTTCTTAGCATCTAAAAACTTAAAGTAACCATAAATTCAAGTTAAGGAACTAGTATTGCCAAAAAAAACCAGGTCCCATTATCACACTGAAATCTAAAATACACAAATATGTATATCTCAATCACATCAGAAAAAAGCTGCAAATATATATTTTTAAATAATTCATTTTATTCTTTTAGAGGGTGTCACTATTTTAAATAGCACAGGTAACTTATGTGACAGTTATTTCCCAATGTCAATATTAGGTGAGAATTATCTGGTGCTTCACATTCAAAATGTTTATTCAAATATGGCATTTCCTCAGTTCATCCTTAAACATGTTGTCAAAGAGGTCTGAACTTCTCTGCTTTGTTCTATCAGTTATGATGCGAAGAGTTTCTTTTCCAAACTGACAGACTGTAACGTAACTGGAGGGTTGACCAAATTATAGGATGTATGAAGGAAATTACAGAATTATGCAACAACAAAATGCCGCAGTTCAAAAACGGCATGACAAATTAAACTAATGCAAATTAAAAAGTTAAAACTACGTTAACCAATAATTAGCAGGCTTTGAAAACTACATCAACACCAAAGATAAAAGTAAATAAACAATGACAATCTTTGTTAAGATCTGTCAACATTTGAACGTATTTTTTTCTTTTTATTGAGTAAAATTCCCAAATAGTGTCAACAGGTCTTTTTCTTTCACTATCATTTTCAGTTGAAATGCTGAACAGTGAATTTCTTTTATAGTACTCATAATTTCTCCTTCCTTTTTTTTAAAAACAATGCATACTTTATTCTCCAAGGAAGAGCAGGCCCACTGCAAAGTTAGTTTGACTGTGTGGATAATAACTTGTCTTGTTTTTTGATATGCCATTGTATGAAACAAAAGGTAAAAAAAAAAAAATAAATCAATAATACGAAGATAACAAGGATCAAATCTGTCTGTGTGTATTTAGAAACCTTAACACTATCCCCTATCACGTAGATAAATGCTATTGAATAATTACAAAATCAATAAACTCTTATGCTTTCTATTTTAGTCTATTATATCCAACTGTAACAAACTTGGACGATTAAAAATTAATGTAGATTAGTGGGCCAAAGGTAGACTATAACTAAAATAGTCCAGATGACTAATATATATATAGTGCACTAGGGCTGAACGATTTAAAAAAAAAAAAAATTTCTTCCTCAATATTGCAATTGCGATTTAAAATGCGATTATTTTTTCAAGGGCCTCTTGTCATGTATTTTTCAATGAACACAAGCAATAAATCAATCAGTTTCATAAGAAACAATTGCAGATTTATTTAACCTTTTAAATAAACATAAAATATAAATTTTAAAGCACAGATTACAACAGTATAGCAAACAAATCTGTGGCTTTACCTCTTCAACATATCGAACTAACTTCACATTTCAATAAACATGTAAACATGTGGACTGCACTTCTTAAACACACTTAAACTTGAACTTAACAGGACAGTACAAGGAAAAAAAATAAAATAAAATTGCAGTCTGCGATTAGAAAATTGTGTTTCATGATATCACGATAATATCGCAAATGCAATTAATCGTTCAGTCCTACTGCGCACCTCCCGAAAAGCGATAGTGTAATTTAGTCATTGGGGAGCCTTCGTGCTCTGCCATGTGACTGTCCATAAACAGCCTCTCCCTCTCTGTATATTCACAGCTTTCTCATTAATCTTTGATCAATGAATGGACATTTATACCGTGTAGTAAACGAAGGCGATGGATACGCAACCCTTATATAGACATTATTACTGATGGTTTAAACACATGGGAGACTGTGGTCATCTAGTTAAAAAGTACAGGACACATTAAACACGTAATAAGACAATCAATGATTCTATCGTCATTTGTATTGATTTAAATAAAATCATATTTAAACATTTACCATGATATTCTGTTTAATTTCCCCTCTCGTCTGATGTGCTTTTTAAGGGTGGATTGTTACAGTGGAGGCAGTTATTAAGCCGAACAAATAATACTTACAGAGGGCCTTGAGTCATGCTGTCCATCTGGATCTTAATTTGACGTGTACGATCTGTGTAACCATTGTTGTTGATAATGTGTCCAATTTTACAGAAACAACAGTAACGTGCCACCAGACATAAAGCCCCCACTTCATATTTAATAAATGGAAATTCACCGCAGATCAGCCCAGACAAGATCAAAACGTTTATATGTTATACCTACACGTTAAATGATGGTCCTAATGTTATGGCAGTACGCGGAAATGCTCAATGTTTGTCTGAGCGGTTCCACAGCGTGTGCTCAGCCAATCACAGGCTGACTGGGGAACATGCAAACACATCCCAGTGCGCATGCGTCCGCAATAATATGCATCCAAGCTGCTAAATGTGACACTTCTCAGCACTTTGCATAAATCTTACAAGTAGTACATCTTGTACCATCGACGCACAAGTCGGCGTTTGTTTGTTTACGTTAAATAATCATGACAACAAGCAGAAACCAAGCGATACAAGCTATTGCTATGCTACATATCACTCATACATGCACACACACAATTTACAAAAAAACTGCATAAGGGGAATATTTTCCAACTCTGAATATACAGCAACGGCAGTGCAAGCATCGTCTGAATGTTGTTTGAATATTTGATAAATAAAGCGCCTCATGCTCGGTGGCTAATAGCCACAGCAGCTAACGTGAGTGGGACGAGTTGCGAGCCCACTCACAGCTGTCATGTATAAACAACAGGCCTCCTCAGTGGGAGCTGGAGCACCATAGCTCAATTAAAACTGGCCAAATAAACATAAAACAGCTTTACCTGTTTACAAGAAGACTAACACAGGGCAAAATGTGCAAGCTACACAATGAACAGCTTGGACCATGTTAACATGAACCACGTTGTTTAAGGAGACTGAAGTCAGCTTTAGATTGGGACTTCAGAGGGAAATAATGAGAAAGGCTTAGATTACACTTGTTTTTTCAAATATTATGGTATAACATTTTCGTCATATCAAATTCCACAAATAAAAATTCAAAACACAAAGATTTGGGATGGGACTGCAATTAAACCCACGGTTTTGACCATCCCTCAACTTATAGGTCCATTAAACTAAACATTTAATTGTGACAATTAAAACAACACTGCCAGTTATCTAGATATGTTGATTGTTTGACTTTTCTCCACCATATAAAAACATGTTTATCAGGTAATCAGAGGCTTTAAAATGTAAATAGACCATAGTAATAAAGGTGTCCCTGGTTGTGTCCCAGACTGCATTGAACAGGTGTATCCTGTTCACCACCCCACACAGCTCTTTTCTAATCTATATCATTTCTTTTCAAAAACAAGTTATTTGTGTATTACATACAAGTTAAACCTTGAAATGTGATTTTCCTGCTTAATCGTCTTAATCTGCAAATTGTATGCAAACTGGCATTATTTTATTTAACACTGAAGTAGACTTTTTTTTTTTTTTTTGAAAATTATAAGCAAATGGCAAATCTAACAGGTTTGCTACACCTTTGAGATAACTTATATCTGGGGATCTCAATTGAGATTTTTGTAATAAATACCGTGGAATTTTGTTACATCAGAAGTTAAGATAAACCCTAATTTGTACGAAATTATAACATATATTTGAGGTAACAAAACTTGGATAATGACACTTGTTTACCCCCATAAAATCAAAATTCAGAACGTTTGTAAGAAGTGTGAGCAAAATGTTACTTATTACTGTCAGTGTGGAGCCATGAGTGAGAGGCTAACTTCAGTGTCGCGGTTGTTTTGAAACAGGAGGCCTGAGTGAATCCCCGGGCTAGATTATTAAAAAGCTAAGCGAGGCCCCTACATAAAGTCACTGTGATCCAATTCCTGAGGCCTTGTCTCGCAGCACTTATTACTCACTGGTTAGCAGCTGCCCTTCTAGTGACGTGCCTGCTGGCCCCAAATTTTCGCTCTTTTTAGGCACAACGGTTCCACCACCGCCCGGGCAGGCTGCCGCCGAGCCGCCGAGGGAAAACACGGCTGGCGTCCCGCCACCTCCAGCCATGGACAGCGGGATGGGGCTGCTGCCGCCACCGTGCAGCGACAGGCTCGCCATGGACGGATCCTCGTGCAGGAACTGGCACTCGTCTCCATAAAAGCACGTCTTGTCCTTGGCGTAGTATCGACAGAACTTCACCTTGACGTTGGGTATCACAGCACCCCCGAGCGGAGCAGCAGATGGGAGTCCACTGTTCATGGCACCGCCGCTGCCGCCACTGCCGCCGGAAGACGCTCTCACATAGAGCCGCGGAGAGCTAGCGCACTAGCCAGCTAGCGTCCCAACAGATTCCCCCTCAAAGCAACGGTTTAATATCACTTTGGCTTGCGAGGAACCCTCGGTACTCACATCATAAGTCTGACGTGCATGTCGATTTAGGAAAATGTCAACTCATGAGTGAAATTCCGGCGGTGGCTGTTGTCGCTCTCCATGCAGCTGCCTTCTTCTCAGAGTAGCCTGTTGTTGTTTTCTGTAGCTGCGCAGCGGATAGCATAGCTTTGCATTGTGGGTATAGCTTTTGGCCAGTCTGACAGAGCTAATAATAATAATAATAATAATAATAATAATAACAATAATAGGTTGGCTATTTATTGTATTAAAAAAAATAATTAAACAATGATAACAATAGATTGGCTATATCTTATACAAATAAATACATAATATAACTGAATAAATAAATGAAATATAAAACGATAAATGAATAATTTATTAGAATAAAAAACTTTAGTTGAAAAAAGTTATAAAAAGCACTATAAGAATTGGGAAATAGATTAAAAAATAAATAACTGGGGGGAAAAAAACCCAATTCAAATATTTTATTAAGATAATGTATTCATCTTGTACTGTTATATTTTCGAAATACGTTTTTGCAAACAAACAAAGGTTCTTGGTCATTCAGTTGAGGACAACAGTAAACAAGTCACGTAAATATTCAGTCAATAGGATATGCAAGCAAACGGTTCCTAAATAGATCTATTATTACACAAAATCATGTTAATTACCACACTAACAACAACAAAATAAAAATATTGTGCAGACCAGCCCCAACACAGACCACTAAAGTTGTATTGATTGATTTCTTTAACCAAAGCCATATTTCCACCATGGTGCACAGCCCTAATTAAAAAGAGATGTAATGAGTTTTTTCAGTCATCCAAGGTTAACAAAACCAAGTAAATCAAATGTATTAATATTTAACTTTACCTTTAATAACTTTGAAACATTCACAATCTTTTAACGTGAAGTCACATATTTATTTAAAATTGCTTTGCAAATGTTTTTGTACTGTTTTTGAGTAATGTTACACACAAAAGAGAAACTGAAAGCCGAAACTAGACCCAGCTTAATCTAAATTTTTGCCTTTATAGTAGTGATGTAGTTTTCCTTAAAGTGATAATCTGTAAGTTAATAAAATATGTATTCAGAAAAAGGAACAAAGAATAGGATCGCGGTACCAGCTAAAATCCTGTAAAAACTGACCAATCCCTGCCATTCAGTCCAAATGAAAAGAACCAATCAGATGCTTTCATGTCTTGTCCTACCCCCTCATTCCCTCCCTCCTCCCTATTTAGTTAATTCAGCTGTAGGTAATCATAGTGTGCACATGAGACATGAGGTAGTTTGGTTAATGAGTAGGTTAGTTTGAGTTCTCATAGATCTAAGCCACTAATATTATCATGTCCAAAATGTGCTGAAATTGCTGAGTCGGTGTTCCTTTGCCCTGCTGAGTCATACTGTCAGATGCACGTTCAAGTGTGTGGAGAGTTTAGAGGAGGTGCTACTTTCAAATATTGCTAGCTCTCCAACATTTTGAGCTATGACTGCAAAATTTGTCAGACAATATATGCAATTACAATTCCTTGAGTAGATATAAAATGTCATCCTATCTTTAAAAAAAAAAAAAAACACAAAAAAAACCAACAAGTGGGTCCAAGTTTTTGCATCCTCTCACAATGAGCTTATAATCTTCCCAATATAAGCCCTGAACATCCAAATAGTAACACATCAACTCACAAAGACAGATTGTTGTACACACATTTCCTCTTTTGGTCACTTTTAATAGGCTTGAGTTACTTTTACATGCATGTTCTGTACAGAAGGAAACATGACTTACCAGAATTAGTCAAATACAAACTATTACAGCATTCTGTTATTTATACTACACAACATGTTGACTCGTAATCATAAAAACTAGATGAAAATTTTCATGATTATTTTTGAATTAAAAAATCTAAGCGGTTGCATATTGTTACTATGTAGTGAAGTAATTCTTTAAATCATACAGGCTATCTATTTTAAGAGAACCCCCAGTTTCACTGATTGGGTGTGGCTGACAGCATCTATACAGGCAGTTGTACTTCCTCTCTTACTAAAGTAAACTACTGACACTCATCCTGTCACATTAACATTCTGCCCTGACAAAGAGTAGGTACGATAATGTGATGCCCAGCAGAGAAAAAGGGTCAGGGCACACGCAAAGAAATATGATTTCTGGTAAGTCTGTTCTAATCTGTAGTGAGCTGACTGGGCCAAAACTAAATTAAGATAACATGAGAGTATTGTATTTTATTTGTGACGAGGACCTAAATTTTTTGTTTTATGTAGCTAGTAGTAGTATTGTGGTTATATTTACAAGTTATTTCTGTACATATTTTGAATCATGAGGAAAATGCAAGGAAATACTTATTATACTGTATTATTTAGAGTTTTCTTACTTTTTATTTGTTTGTTGCTATTTGCATTTTCTTACAAATAAAGAATTTTACATATTTTTGTATGCATTTCTTATCTTCAAGCTGTTCTCCTGCTGTGTGCTGTCAGAGTGCTCCGCTCTGATGGTGCTCAGAGTCCAACTTGCGTACCCAGTGAAGAGGTAAGTGCACCAGTGCAATTTATCACTCCTGCTTTTCACTGCAAGAAAAGCACATTTTGTCATCAGCGTCAATAGAGACTGTATTTACCATAACAGACAGTAACAATCTTTGATGTTTTTTAGCCTTAAGATGGCAGTTTTGGAGACAACTGAAAGGCTTTTGGAATTTACTGCTTAAAAAAAAAAAACAGAAATATGTATTTCAAAACAAGTAGAAAAACAGATGGTGTGACACACAAAGGAAACTTAGATCAAACATGGTTTCATGTTTTGAAATGTGTAAGCTTTAGTCATTCCACTCATTTCCAAAATGGTTGGGTCTACGATCTGTCACAAACTTAATTCTTGCACATATTGAAAAGGGGGGAAAAGCATTGTAGAAATCTTGATAATTAACAATGTTGTGGTCTGTGGCTCACAGAAAGTTGAAGTTTTTTTTTTTTTTTGGAGTTTCCTCCTGTTATTTTTGAAAGCAACTTTGAATTAATTCAATCGAGCAGTATGTATACAGTACTTCTCATATCTATGCAATATTTCACAAAGTCATTTATATAGAAATAAAAACATTTATAAACTATGAAGTTTGTGCGGTTTTCAGTCCTTTTTTTAGTTTTAGGAACAACAGAAGTTCATTAACTCAACACCCACTCCTTCTAAGTTCCGCGCTCCTCACACAATCCAAACTCATGTATGTCAGTTTGACTGGACTCGCACTAGTCTCTGGTAGCCTGTTTTTCTGTTGGTCTGTTGGAGTGACGACTTTCCCAGAGTGTATCCAGTTTTAGGCATCGCCACCCGACCAGAACATTAATTTATGGAGATTTTTATATATTTTTTTAAAGTGGAAAAAGTGAAGTTTTTGTGACTAAATGTACATAATTCAACTGTTTTCCTACTCCTGTACAACTTGTAGATTCACAACTGAGAAAATGAATCTATGCAACTTTCAGGTGGCGTGCTTTGTGCTAGCGGACCATCTGAACGAATCCGAGGCTGTTAGTATTGAGTCATTATCAGGTAAGAAGCTCAAAGTGTCCCTTGAAGGCCTCCATGGATTATCTGTCTGTCACTGGATCAAAAGGGAGGATGCAGCGTCACCAACGTATGTAAAGGTCTAATTTTGTGTATAGCATTGTTTATGTACACATTAAATACTTTGTACACCTCTGACCTCACCCAGGAGCGTAAAACAGTTCATGCTCACATCACCGCTCACTGAGGCAGATTCAGGGCAGTACAAGTTGACCTGTGGAACCACAAACGACAGCAGGTCATGGCTGGTGGACCTACGAGTCGTTCCAATAAGTGAGTAGGTGTTTAACAGTGTGTCCTCTGTACATTGTGGTAAAAGAACTGTTGCTATTTACGTGCATCAACAGGGCGTCCCACCAAACCACAGCTGATGCTTGACCGACTGAATGAGAAGAACAGCTCACCCTATTTCACCTGCATCACTGAGGGAAACCCAAATGCCACCATGAAATGGATTGGGTAGGACTGTGGCTCAAATATATATTGTATGAGCATAATAACACAATATGTTAATAATAGTATCTTTTTTTAAAAAACAGAGGAAAAAAAGAAATAAATCTTCCATCAAAGAGTGCACGAGTGGAAAACTCGATATCCAGTACGAAATTTTATGATAACAGAATCATGTGCTGTGTGACAAATCCTGAAGGACAAGAGTGCTCCCAACTGTATGACTACGGTAAACATATATTATAATAGATGCATGGTGAATTAACTTCCTGTCTAGCACCTCAGAATGGCCCTTGTGTTTCAAAATCTTCACACCTATAGAAATAAAACAGAAGCAGTTTGTTGCGAGTGCAGTTCAGACATGGGCAACTGGCGGCTCGGGGGCCATATTCGGCCCTCAGCCTAATTTTGTGCGGCCCTCAAAGTAAACGCACAAAATGACAAAAAAAAAAAATACACAAAACGGTAGAAATACACCGAATGACTCCCAAAATACAAGAAATGACAGAGAAATTCTTAAAAGGACAACAAAAAATATATAAAATACACAAAATGACCACAATTGTGCACAGAAAACACTGAAAAATATGAAATGACAACAAAATATGGTGACTTCACAAGCACACAAAACAACCAAAATAATTCAAAACAACAACAAAAACATGTAAAACCAGAGAAAGTATACTAAATTACTCCGAATGCTTACATGATTGTTGATAGTGTGGCCCTCAGATTAGACAGTCATGTTCTTGTGATAAAAGTTGCCCAATATCTGGTGTAGTTCATTCATGTGTCTGTTACAGAGATCAGTAATACAAAAAGGGAGGAGGTTTCCAATGTGAACCTGAGCCCCGGTCAGTCCTTAGTGCTTCGCTGCAGAATACGGCAATACACAGGGGAGTGTCCAGTGTGGAAGATTGGAGGCCAAATACTGAATGGCAGCATATGTGGAACTGAGGAAGAGGTGAAATCATCCTAGTTTTAAATGTCAAACCATCACAATTACACTTATATTCTTCATTTAACCTATTTTTTATACTGTTTTATTCTTGCAGATTTGCGTGAAAAATGACACGCACATGATGAATCGAATGGCTTATCTGTTCATTCGATCTGTCCGTGTGGAGCACAGCGGCACATACACCTGCAGAGACCCAAACAATCAAAATAAGTCTGTTTACGTTAATGTCCATAGTGAGTAAAGCTCATTTAGTGAAGCTTATTCATCACTTGTTATCACCACTGACTGACCTTTTGTGGCGCTGACTGATTGTCCATGGGTTTCTTCAGCTGAAGGTTTCCTCTCAGCTAATCTGCACGACAGCTTGGTCACATCAGTTGAGGCCAGGTCCCATACCTGTTTGAACGCCAGCATCTCCTATCATCCTGTCCTCCAACACTGCTCATGGGAGGCTCCTGATAAACATAGGAACAAATGTGTCACAGATGAACATGTTACAATGCACAGGTCAGTGTCAGTGTCAGTAGTGGACTCAAAAGAGCTGCAAAAAGCTTTAATGACCAGGGTCATGGTTAACTCTGTTCTCTTAGGAACGTGAGGCTGTGTGAGTCGCTCACATCAGGGGAATACAAATTACACCTAATGGCAGGAGGTTACATTGTAACAAAGACGGTGTCCGTTTGCATCGTAGGTGAGTTAACATGAGCTCTGTAGGGTTTTAATTTGGAAACCCAAGTTCAAATTTTAAGTTTCACAGTTGTTCTATTTTTCTACTTCAGACAAACCGAAATTTGAAGTTAATTTTTTGGGAGATAGAATCAACGTTGAGACCACCACTCATGTTCCAGCCAATTACACCTGGTTGTTTTGTTCTGCAGCCAATCACAGGTAAGATTGCTTTAACCACTGCTCAGCTCAGAGGTTATTGTTACCTTTGCTACCAACTTATCTACTTTATTCAATTCAATTCAACTTTATTTATATAGCGCAATTTACAACAAGTCATCTCAAAGCACTGTATTTTGCACTTTATTGGTATATTTTGCAAATTTTCAGATCCATGATGCAACCTAAATGACTAAAGGTCTGTTCAAAAAAGGTAATAAGTTACAAAAACACAATTGATTTAACTGACATAGACTTAATAATTCTATTGTTCTCAAATCAATGTTTCAAAATAGTTCAACTTAGTATAACGGCAAGTCAACTTAAGAGTTTTCAGTTTTTCTAACTGAATAATTTGTATAACCCAAAAGTAAAATATCATCTTTTTACCTCCTTGAGCTTTGAGGCTGCAACGAGGAGTATTTAAGGTAAAGGGCTTTGCTCAAGTGCCCAGAGTGACACAAATTTACAATTATAAGTGAATCTATACATGAAATGCAACATATTTTTAGATATATTCTAGAGAAGGTGGCGACGTTATTGATGTCAGACGCACAGCATCACGCGAAACCTAAATGATCCAAATTCACTCAAATGAGAAAAGCAGGTTGTAGACATGCCTTTACTAAAGCAGAAATCTAAATAAACTGCACTCAGAACTTTAAGGTAATTCAACAACTGCTGAAATAAAAAAAATGTTAGAGTGAAATGAAAACATAAATTCCTCTGATGGCTGTTTTTAACCAGCAGCAGTCAGTGTGTTATGCTTTGTGCTTTCAACTGTCCATGTGCCCTGAAACCATGAGCAGAAGGAAAAACAAAATATGTTCCGTGGTGACATCTTCTCTTGTGTTGCTTTAACTTGATTAAGTTTGTTTAGTTTTCTTTTTTTTTACCCTGTCCAACACATTGTCTTGATAACTATGTGCCTCACTGCAGCAGTGATACAGTCTCCGAGTGGATGAAGGTGCCAAACTCCAATCAGTCCGACACTGACTTTCTTTGCAACAAGACGATCAAGAGCTCCATCGACAGAAATCTAGTCAATGAACAGAAAATCAAGTTTTGCCTGACAAACTCAGTCGGATCCTGGTGCAGTGACTGCATATCGGTCCCAATTTCCTCCCAACGTTCCAGAGGTATGCTTCAATTAAAGTAAATTCAATTCAATGCTCAACTTTAAAGCTGCTGTGCACATATTTCTGTTTTTTTAGGTGATCCACCTTTTGATGACAGCACAGGGTGGCTCAAGGTGGGCTGTATAGTCTTGATCCTTGCTTTAACGGGCGTCACTCTACTGCTGGTCCACTCACTCAGAAAGAGGGTAAACAAAAAGAATCTAAAATAAATAACAATAACATAAAATTAAAAAAATTGAGGCAAACTGTTTGTAATTTCCAACAGAAACCCCAGTACCAGCCTCAGATGCAGATCATCCAGATGGTTGGACCCAGTGAAAATGATTACATCTATATCAACTTCAAGGACTTTGAGTATGACCAGAAATGGGAATTTCCCAAGGAAAACCTGGAGCTAAGTATGAATAACTAGGTTCTGCATACTGTATGAGGCATTGATGTACCATAGATTAAAAACAAGAAGTAAAATATTGATGCAATGGAAGAGAAGAATCATAATCCTTAAAAATTTCCAGATCTCAAATCCAGTTATCAATCAAGAATATCAAGAAACTTAAGGAGCCATCTATATTCAAAATAAATAGTAACTTTGTCTTTTTAAATCCATTCAACTGTGATTTTGTTTTTAAACTATAGGACAATGCATGTTTTTTTCTTCTTCTAAGGCAAAGAACTAGGCTCTGGAGCTTTTGGCATGGTGGTCCAGGCTACAGCTTATGGAATTAACCAAGCTGGAGTCTCCCAGCAGGTGGCCGTCAAGATGCTCAAAGGTCAGTCGGGTTTGTTTATTCTGTGAGGGGAAAGACACAGGCTTACTGTGGTTATGTTGGTAGCTGATGTAGTCTTCCACTCTACAGAGAAACACCAGTCAGTGGAAAAGGAGGCTCTGATGTCGGAGCTGAAGATGCTGACTCACATCGGTCATCATGCCAACATCGTGAACCTGCTTGGGGCCTGCACAACCTCAGGTTGGTTTTTCCTGCAGTCACACACAACTTAATACATGAGGATAGTAGAATGTAGGAGAATTTGGTTAGATGTTGTGATGCTATCTTATACAGTATTCAAGATAACACATCTTGTTTCCTTTTTTCCTTTTAGGACCCATATACCTGATTTTCCAGTACTGCTGTTATGGAGACCTTTTAAACTACCTGAAAACCAACAGTGAACGATACCACAAGTCTGTGACGGACGCTTTCAACAAGGACAGATTCAGCAGCCTCTTTCACAACCAGCTGCCGGGAAAAAACTTCAGGTGGGAATTCTGGACCTCATATCCACGAATGCTAATCTATTCCTTAATAAGCCTGCCTAACTACAATGTTCCACTGTTGTTTCAGTGAAAAGGATGCACCAGTGAACAATTATGTGCCCATGCACAGTGCTGCCTCCAAGGGACAGGAGGACATCGCCCTTTCTACTTGGAGTGAGATGGACTGCTACGAAGGTCAGAAACATTCAGCCTTGTCTAAAGACATTATTTAAAGACACTTGTGATGCAAAAAAAAAGAAACATTTAAAGATGTATCAAAGTTTAGCAGACAAGCAGATAGTTTACTTTTTGCCATTTCACAGTTATCTTAGAGCTTCTCCTATTCTAAATCTTAGCCTTTGGGCAGCTTGTTTCTAGAGTTCCACCAATTTAAATCAAAATGGGTGAATTGTCAGTTTATACAGATGCGATAAAACACCAAGTTGTCTAAAGTTGAACATTTGTAACTAAGTACAGTTGTCCTGCAGATCCAGAGATGAGTGAGACCGACGACCATACAGATGACCTTGAAGCACTGACCTTCAATGACCTGCTGAGCTTTGCCTTCCAAGTAGCCAAAGGCATGGAGTTCCTGTCCTCCAAAAACGTGTGTTTAACAAGTCATGCTCAACCTCAAACGTCCAAAATTCCCTTTTCAGTTTTAGTGCTTGGTTAGATCAGTAAAGACTGTATAGATTATCTTTGCTAATATAGGTTATGAATCTAAAAAGCATGTGAATAAATCACTAAAAGCACTTCACTTTGAAAAGATTTACACTAAAAGTTGGTTCTGTTTGTCTGCAGTGTATCCATCGTGACCTGGCTGCTCGAAACGTGTTGGTGACAAAAGGCCGACTTGTAAAAATTGGTGATTTTGGCCTCGCCCGAGACATTGACAACGACTCCAACTATGTTGTGAGGGGAAACGTGAGTAGGAAACCTTCACCAAGTTCACTTTTAACATTCCTATAATGTTTGTGGCTGTTTGAGTCATGTTTGCCGTGCTTTAGGTTCGTTTGCCCGTAAAGTGGATGGCACCAGAGAGCATCTTCCAGGGCATGTACACCATTAGCAGTGACGTGTGGGCTTATGGGATTCTGCTGTGGGAGATCTTTTCACTGGGTATAGCTGTCACAAACAAGCATACACTTAAATCACACACAATCAGCTTCTACATGAGGTTGATGTACCTTATTTGCTCTCAGGTGTAACTCCATACCCTGGCATGAAGGTGGATCACGCGTTTTATTCAATGATTGAAAGAGGATTCAAGATGGAGGCTCCATACTATGCTGATGAGTCTGTGTAAGTGATTTTACTCTACAACCATCATTAGGAATGTGACGATATCTCGATATTGTGATATATCGCAATATTTTTTTTGCACGATCGATTATCAATATGCTCGCGCTAAGTATCAAATTTTTTTTCAAAACCTTTTCTGCTTTTTCACTAAAATGTGAAGGTACGTCTTCACAGAAATTTTGTCACTGTTTGTTGAAGGAACCAATATTTTGTCACTTTTATTTTATCACTTTTTCAATTTGTCTTTCAGAGATATAAAATAAAAAAAAAATATTTTATCACAATCTTTTTTGAGATAATCGTGATCGTGAGCTTTGTATCGTGTATTGTATCGTATAGGGGGGGTACCCAGAGGTTCCCACCCCTAACCATCATAATAACCCAGTGAATACTTTAAGCATCTAAAGTTGTGACCTTAACAACGCACAGCAATGTACCAGGATTACAAACAGATGGGTGATACAAAAGCACAAGCTAAATGTGGCTAATTTTCTTACCATATACACATCAAACTTTTTTGTTTTCTTTATACCTTTCTTTCAATGGTCTGTAGTCTTAATGTGTGCTCTATGACCGCCCCCTAGTGGTTTGTGGGGGAAATAGTGATTGCAATGATGTATGCAACTGCTTCTAAAACTGTTTTCCAAAACCTAAAACCCTAAAATAAGAGTCTTGCAATTGTTCTTGGCTTAAAGTTGGAGCACAAATAATCAGACTAACGCGCACTGATATTTAAATTGATCAGATTTGCATTTCCATTTTATTATCGAGGATTCACACCTGCATTTCAATAAAAACCCATTTTTCTTTAAATACGTTGACGTTTTCAGCTCTCGGTTATGTTTAAATAGGATCAAATCTTCTTATAAGATTATTTGAAAACACCTCTTCCCATTAGTTTTTTCCGATTAAAAAAAAAAATGTAATTAATCTGAGCCATTGTAATTAAATTACAATATTTGACATGAGAAGCAACATTTCTTCATTTAAATGGAATACAATATAATAATATTGTGTTAAAATATGCAATATGAATAAAGAATACTATGGTTGCATTATTCACAAAGCACAAACTTAAATGTAAGTAAGCTATATTCATGCTTTCTCCTGATTTTGTATTTATTTTTTGGTAAACTTTAACACAAATTTGTTTTAGTGTATTGAAATAAAAAAATTTAAAAAAAAAAAAGAGTTTAAAGAAACTTCATACAGTACATTCCTGAAAAGTGGAAACTGAACAATGCAATAATAGTTAGAATATCTGTGGCATGAAATAAATAAACCCACTGATGAAGCTGATGAATTTTGTTTTAAATTGTCTTTCTAGTAGGCTACATGAACTGAAAAAAGGAAACAACCAAGCTATCAGTGAGTCTGCTAATCCACTTATTCAATAGCTATAAATATGTCATATTTATAGCTCAAACGTGAGAGCCATTTAATTATAGAATTAGATATGTTAGTTGGGAAAAACTATATTGGCTACAATCTAACATATTTACTTAAATAAATACATAGTGTATCTTCTAAAGACTTCACTAAAAGTTGTACATTCCTTTTAAAAGTGGAAGATTTGCTCTTTGAAACCAAATCTTGACATCCAGATTTAACAGGTAACCCTAACCCTATCTGTTTCCTCTCCTGTTCTAATGCTTCCTCTGTCAGGTATGAGATTATGTGTAAATGCTGGGCTCTGGATCCCGCCCATCGTCCATCTTTCTCCAAGCTGGTGTCCTTCATGTGTGACCAGCTGATTGACAGAGAGGAGAAGGTAACAATGGAACATCCACTTATACATGGCAGATCAACACAGAACTGTTTTCCAGGTTCACTTTCTTCTCTGCTATAACCGTTTTTTCTTCTTCTTTTTAAGCTCTATCACACCACGCTGGACCAAACGTCCACTGACTACAAGAACACATCGGCCATTCTGGATGTTTGCGCTTTGACAAACCTCAATAAAACCAACACTCCACTGGGCAACGAATACAGTCCCATCCCTCTGTCTGAGACCAACAAAGCAGAAGGATCAGACACTGTGGAAGCTGAGGAGAAGCTGCTGAAGCCATGTGATGCAGACTGAGCAGTTAGCACGGACAACATCTGTCTTCATATTTACCCAGAATGTATTTGACGACAGCCAACATTTGTACACATTGACTAAAACTTTCCAAAATGGGTATATTTTGCTTTATCGTTTTGTTTGCTTTATTTTAATTTTGTGAATTTTATATTCAATGGTTGAAGTGTTATAACTTGTTTATCAATTTTATTGATGTCTAGTAATGGAATGGTACCAATATTTTCCTGTAAACTGAAACAAATAATCACTGCTTAATGATTTAATTATTTCATATGTAACACATTTTAACATTAAGGTTTTTCAGACTGTTTTTCAACCTGTAAATGTGTTTTTTTTTTTTTTGTTTGTTTGGTTTTTTTTTTTAATCACTGCTTGTTTATCTAGCATTAACACATTTGCATAAATGTTTGCCCATGAAATGTAATGTACTCCATAAGTCAATAACATTGTGTGGATGGTGAAGTCTGTATATTCATAAATAATTTCAACATTTACACCAAACACAGGAAAGAATGCATGAACGTATGGATTGTATAGTTTGCATTAGATGTGCTTATAGAAAAACAAATAAATCCCACAAAGATGTGAAAATAAAACAATAGTGGTATGTTTTTACAGGCCAATTTAACTGCATAAGTGCAGGTGATGTATCAACTTCCCACATAGATATTACATTTAGTCCCATTGTAAAATTAGCCACTGATTGAAAAAAATTAGTTGGTTTTAGAGAATTTCTGTCATTTTTTAACCGGTATGCTGTATTATACACTTGTAGTTTTTATCATCATCCCTTTGTTTGCTTAGCCTGAGTCTAGCTATCAGGGCAGTTGAAAACTATGATGAAAATATTATCTGACAAAGTTAAAAGTGTATATTAAGGAGGATCAGTGCCTTGCATGGTATGGAGATAGATGTATGTCTTTATTGTTCAATAAAAAACTATTAAAAGTTACCTCTTTTCCTTTTTGTACATCCATCCATTTTTAGACCCACTAGTTCCTCTTTATTTTCTTTAATCAAAAATATTATTTTATTTGAAGTGAAGTTTTTTGATTGAATTTGTCAGGGTTAAATAATAAAGACAAACATGTCTTGCCCATATTATGCCTCAAATACAAAAAACAGTACTTCAATCTAAAAAAGAATAATTTCCCATCAAGAAACATGGTATTCAAATTTAATTTCTTTGTGGGTGTCAAATATTTATTTGCATTTGAACGCTTTTTTTTTTTAAAGAATGAATGAATGACTGAATAGCTTTTTTATTTGTCATTGCACATGTAACAGAGCAACAACAACAACAATTCCCTAGTAAAGTAGAAAAACTAGGGATAAAACCTCTCATGAGTAAACATTCATTAAGCAAAACAAGAAGAACACAGTCACAATAACGTATAGCACGTGGGCGAGTGTGGGTAGGTGGTGGGGTGTAGGGGACGGATGCAAAGTGGGGGAGGGGATATCCAGCCGCTGGGGGATGCGGGCATGCTGCCACTGGGCGCTCTTCCACAGACACCTTCCCTGAGCTGGAGGTTGAGGGGGGGGGCGGGTGGAGTGCCAAAGAAGAGAAGGCGAAGACTCAATAAACTTTGCTCTCCTCTGATACAGTCAGATGTTATGGTTCAGAAGACGAGAGTTCAGCTGGGAGTAGGGCATTGGGAGGGCGAGGAAAGAGACTCAGATCTGTAAACATCATGGTGAAATTGGACACATCCTTGAGCTGGCGTGTTGGGGGAGGCCAATCGGTGATAATGAATTGTTTTCGTCACATGTTAGCATTCTTTCCAGTAGCCTCGAAAGTCTCTAGTCACAGTAAATCCAATGTGGAATCAATTGGCCGAGACATCCTCTCCATTCTTTCCAAGATCAATTCAATTGCGTTCAAATGTTCCAAAGCAGCATCTAGCTCACTTTTGAGTTCGTTCATCATTATAGTCTGGGAGTTCAGTGTCCTGTGCAAACGTTCAGTGATGAGTGTCAGTCTTCCCAAAACGGCTGCCAACATAATACAGACTTTACGATAGATCAGATAGCCGCCAGATCCAATTAGCAGCATCCCTGCTACCATGATTCCAATCATGTAGATATCTTTGACGTCCTCAACGGAGAGTAAAGACAGACAGAAGACCTTCCAGGAATCCCAGGAATCCATCGTGTATCCAGCTGGAAATGTTCCATCAGGGCACGCAGGCTCACCTCGGCCTGATCTTTTCGTTGAAAAGATCTGATCAATAGCATTCAGTGACCAGCTGACCAATTCCATAGTTTTAGTTTGGGATGAATACGGAGAGAGTCTCCTAATAGCTTCACAGACAGCAGACCAAACAAGCAGGCAGCTGGCAGCAAGGGCAGATAAGGAGGATGAGAGCGTGAGAAGACAAAAAAATGTGACGGCCTTCACGAAGAAGTAGAATAGAAAAAAAAAGTTGTTTTGTGGGTTTTTTTGGATTAAAGTGAAGTTTTTTCTAATTGAAAACTTTTCATAAAAGCAACTTTTAGTTGTTTAATAATAATGACACAAATCTGCCTCCATAGACCACAGCATAGCAGCTCTGTCACCAAGTGTCAATGAATAAACAACACGTCAATGAGGACTACTCCTGTGTTGCTTAGTATACACTAGATGGCGCCAGAGATCCCTCAGTAAGACTTGTGTGATTTCATCAGCTGTCTGTCAGTGTCCTGTGGGGCGTTCACCTGTCTGTACCTTTGTGTCAGAAGTTCCTAAAACTTCCTTCTGATGCGTTCTCTCACAGAGCCATGGACATCAGTGCTGTTAACGCTCTTCCTTATGAGGATTTTGTGAATATGTTTGGGAACGTAGTGGAGAGATGTCCTATTGTAGCAGCTGCTGTGTGGTCGAGGAGACCCTTTGAGAACTTTAAAGCTGTGGAAACCGCGATCCATGAGTTCATTGATGAGCTCCCTGAGTCAGGTAACACAAACTCATTGAATGGTGTATTTAGAAGTGATTGAGGATGCAGGTGCGTCGCACCCATGGGGGATGGATTGGGGGGGGGATGGATTGGGGGGAGGGGGGGTGGATTGGTCACTTTTTACAGAGGGAGTCATTGTTGAAAACGTATTGGTCCAGTTTGATTTAATGGTGATGAAGCCAATAACAGACATTTGACATCTACAATATTAACTGATAACCAAAGCAAAAAAACAGCGATGAGTAAGAATAGTGACAAAAAAAGGGCCCAAAAATGGCAAAAAAAAAAAAAAAAAGCGAAAATTTGCTAAAATTGGCCAAAAACAGTCAAGAGTTGAAAAAAGAAAAGAAAGACCAAAAAAAGAAGAAACAGGTGGTATGTAATGGCAAAATGTGGCAAACAATAGTGAAAAAGGGCAAACATGTGGGACAGAGGCAAAATGTAGGGAAAATAGTAAACAAGTGTTATTTATTGGGCAAAGGTAGCTTATTTGGATGAAGAGTGGCACACACAAAAAGTATCAATGGATAAAAGTGTCAAAAAGAACTTGCAAAAATTGACAAAAATTAGGAAAAAATTGTTTTATTGGCAAAAGGACGCTAAAATCTGTTTTAAAAAAACAAAACAAACAAAACAAACAAAACAAAACAAAAAAAGCATGTAAAATCTTTTGGAAAAGGGGGGGGGGGGGGGGGGATGGGGCAGAGGAAGTTGCAAAATGGCCAAAGAAAAAGGTAAATAAAAAAAAAAAAAGGAGTTAGAATGTTTCCTTCATTTAAAGTTTTCTGGGGGTTTAATAATTCAAATTAAGACATAAAGAGCCACGTTGAGCATCACTGACTTAATAGCTTTATCATGGATTTAGTGAATTAATTTAATAGAATACATTTAGAGTTGACGGTTGCTCTACGCTAGAACAATAATGGCTGCTCCTGTGAGAATGTAAACATTACGCTCGCGCACTTCCGGTACAGCATTAATTAGTGTGTGTGTGTGTGTGTGTGTGTGTGTGTGTGTGTGTGTGTGTGTGTGTGTGTGTGTGTGTGTGTGTGTGTGTGCGTGCGTGCGTGCGTGCGTGCGTGTGTGCGTGCGTGCGTGTGTGTGTGTGTGTGTGTGTGTATTTACAGGTAAGGAGGGGATCCTCAGGTGTCACCCAGACCTGGCGGGCAGGGACCTCCACAGTGGCACCCTGACCAGGGAGTCACAGGAGGAGCAGGCGCGCGCCGGGATGCACGCGCTCACCTCGGCGGAAGCCTCGCGCTTGGCTCAGCTCAACCGGGACTACAAGGAACGCTTCGGCTTCCCGTTCGTCATCTGCGCCCGAATGAGCGACAAGGAGACGATCCTGCTCCGGCTGACCGAGCGCAGTCAGCACGAGCCCCACGTGGAGAGGTCACGCGGCATCGAGGAAGTGAAGAAGATCTGTCACCTCCGTCTGCAGGGTCTGCTGCGCACTGATGCTGCCAACAAACTGTGAAGGAGGAGGAGGACATGTCGGATACTAGTTCTACATCTGCAGGTCAAAGACATGTGACCTTTTTCCTCATTTGGTTTGTGACAAGCGGGAAAACTGGAATATTGTGATTGGAGTGAGTTTTGGAAGTGAAGTGAAGTCTGGAGTCCTCACAAAATGATTCCAATAGTATTATAATTTATTTACTGAAAACTTCTATCTGATCTGATTCAAAATCATATACAGTTACTCAAGTCAGTTTTTGTATATGGCCTTTTGTGGATGGATTGAATATAGTGACAACTCAGGACAATTGTTTTTTTAATGTGATGGATGTTTTAACGTTTCAATAAACTACCAGCTGTGATTTATTCATGAAACAATAAAACAGTGTTTTTCAACCTAGGGATTGGGACTGGGCTCACCTGAAATGTCTAGTAATTCATAAAATACATATATATATATATATATTTGAATGATCCTTTTTAAAATTACAACACTATGTATTCTACACTTTCCTTTTGTCAAATATAAATGTAGTTCTTCAAATTTGACTTAAAATGCAGCCAAAAACAATTTAAAAAATTGAGCTGGCACAACTTGTCACTAATCCTGAATGGCTACTGTGTATTTGTAATACAGTATAACAAACATGATCAAGAACGAATTCTGGAACTTTAGGGTTGCCAGAAATTCTTCATACCAAAATGGAGTTGCAATCCAAAAAAAAAAAAAAAAAAGTTGGGAACCACTACAATAAAAGATTTTTTTCTGATTAAAGTTTCTAAAAAAGCATCCATGAGACCTCTCAAGAAATGTAATCAACTCATTGCTTAAACAGTAATGCAGTGCTTGTATCATTCCAAGTGTGTATTATTATTATTTTTTTTACAAACCTCTGAGCGTATTTGTCAGAACTGGACAAACATTCACTTTAGACGCATAAGAATTCTAAAAACTCACAAGTAACCAAATATCCCATTACTGCAGTGACATCTTCCATCTATTAGTCCTGCATTTATTAATGTAGATTTCCCTGTGGGGAAAAACCTTGATAATCCAGGTATGCAGAGGACACAGTAAGATAAGAGCACTTTTATATACTTAAAAATCAAAACCTGCACAGGAAGAATAGACAACAGATATGCCATAATATCACATGTTACATAAATGGTCCAGTTTCCTAAAACTTGCATCTCATTTACAGTTTTTGAATGGTAAAAGTGATTTAAGTTAAGGGCCGATACGAGTACAGAAAGAGAAGAAATACACGATAATACTCACATTGTGAGCACACAATACAGACTTTGTCTTGCATGTAAAAATCTTTACACAGTGAAAGACTTAAAAGAAAAAGTTCCCTATAGGTTGAATATACAAAAATAATTTAGTGATGCAGAACGAGGAAAAGTCCATTTAGGATGAAAGTCCAGTGACTTCTTCAATTCTGACAGCGTTCTAAACTATAAGAACCATCTCGCACCTTCAGGAGAAACCTTTTTCATCTGGGAATGTCGATACCTCCTTAACATCAGGATATGAAGTTCATTTCTATACCAACTGTCCATCCAGATGTTGAGAAATGAATCCTAAAATGTCACATTATGGTTCCAGACTGAAGTTTCTCCTGGAAACCTATGCAGGTTCTTTGGGTGCAGAGATAGTGTGGCCCCTCAGCGGGGACACGGGAGGCGTGTTGGTGTGAGGTCCGTTGGAGGTCACCCCTGCAGCGTCTCCCTGATCCCCAGATGTGATGGAGGAGTCCTGGTCTGGGTCTGCTCCCCTGGCCCTCCGTCGGTCCTCCTCTTTCTTCCACTTCATGCGCCGGTTCTGGAACCAGATCTTAATGTGGCGCTCGGTCAGGCTGAGGGTCAGCGCCAGCTCCACGCGGCGTGGACGTGAGATGTAGCGGTTGAACAGGAACTCCTTCTCAAGCTCCAGCAGCTGTGCACGTGTGTAGGCAGTCCTCGTGCGCTTGTTCTCCTCCGTCTCTGCCATCATGTAGGGCCCTGAAAGCAGACAGTAAGAGAGAGAAATGTCTAGAACTGTTGGTTCTGATGTCGTCTTATTGATTCATGCATGTTAAACTTTTTACAAGTCCCAATCTTTGAGGGTGTAAAATACATAAATAATCATCTGTCATTAAATAGTAAAATACTTACAAAATTTCGGTTTGTCTATAAAGACAATTATTTTGAAGGGTTTTTATTTTGACCAAATGCTGCTTTATCTCTTTGTCCATGTGGTGAGAAACACCATGGATCAGATGAAAACAATCCAAAAGTAAAGTTTCATAATTGCTTTGATTCTATAAATTCAGTTATTCCTTTCACACAAACAAAAAGAAACCGATCATAACACTGAACAAAAAGTTTGTTTAAGTATCTGAAGCCTTGTAAGACTACATTAAATTATGTTGTGGTTTATATACATTTTTAAAAATCTGATGTAAAAACAATAATAAAAAAACAAAAAAACACTTTCAATTATAAAAAGCAAGACTTCACACGTATCGAAAAGGACTTGTGACTTTTCGGAGGAAAGATTTAAATAGGATTATGTCAACAGAATAAAACCAGGTCATAATAGAATAAATACAGTGACTTAAATACACTTGGAGTTATTTGTGAAAATCCAAAAAAATAATAATAAATAAAAAAACTGGTTCATTATATTTATCCTTTTATTTCAAGTATGTTTTAAAGCATTCACCTGTTGTGTTATTACAAATATTAATCTAATTTCCAAAAAAACATAAAATACAATAAAGTAGGAAAAACACATCACTGAACAGAAAGGAACATTAAAATTAATTCTGACAGTGAGTCTTTTTAGTATTTTTTTTTTTTTTTTTTCAAAACAATCACATGATTAAACTGAAGATGAATTAATAGCATCTCTGTTTCTAGATCATGTAAAAGGAGATAGATGATATTATCACGAATAATAATTTAATGCGAGGCAGAAACGAATACATGTAAATCATTCAAATCCTTTTTGGACATAGCATTTGTTTTAAAAAGCCACTGTGTGTCTAATGACTAAAACTCATTAAAATAAAACAGCACCACTGGAAGTTCAAACAGCTGGAAAAAGGTTTACTATTAAGGTTATTGTTCATTTAATTTAAATAGATGAAAAAATAAAGTGGCATCTGTTTTTTCACAGATGTGTGTGTACCTGTCCATTGTGTTTTCCAGGTGTGTGAGTGGGACTTGGTGGTCTTCATCCAGGGGAAGGGCAGCTGATATCTGCCCTGATCCTCAACATATGAAGGCTGGAGAGGCTGCTGCTGGAGGATCTGCGTGTGGCGGAGCTGGGGACCTCCGGGATCCTCCCGCATATTGTGCAGGCTGTACCCAGGGGCCACTTCAGGTAGACCGGTCTGCTCCAGGGCTCCCATGGACGGGGTGAAGACTGAGTGAACCTGCCTGGTCATGTAAAGGCATGGCGGCGGGCTGTGGCGGTAATCCTCGCTCTGTGTTATCTGGTAGGAGCAGGAGTCTTTGAACACCTGAGAGGGGTAGAAGCTCTCCCGGTCCATGGCTGAGGCCTGCCCCGGTGAGCACCTGCTGCACCACTGCCTGACTCAGGGAGACTGGAGGGCACCTGAGCCTGCACGCAGGTGTGTCTCCATGCTGTCACGTGACTCTGCAGCTCTCCAACCATTGGTCCCTGTTTTCTCAAACTCTGCTTTACAGTTTCCAGGATATTCTGCAGTTTGTTGAGTTTATCCTTCTAAAGTAACAAAATAAACAAAATAAACTAGGAAAAGTTAAAAAATTTAAAAAAATCTAAGTCACAATTATGACTTAGCATCTCATACCTATGAGATAATATCTCATAATTATAACTTAGTATCTTGTAATTATGACTTAGTATCTCATAACTATGAGATATTATCTCATAATTATAACTTAGTATCTCATAGTATCTCATAATTATAACTTAGTGTCTCATAACTATGAGATATTATCTCATAATTATATGTATCTCATAATTATGACTTAGTATCGCAAAACTATGAGATAGTATCTGATAATTATGACTTAGTATCTCGTAATTATGACTTACTATCTCATAATTATGACTTAGCATCTCATAATTATAAGCATATATAAGCATTTGCTGCAGTCTACCGACACTGACTGTTACCATTCAATGACACTTTCAATGACTGTTTATTAAGTTCTTAGAATTCAACACATGATAGTGTAAAAAATAGTGGAAGTACTATACATTTTTTATTGCAAAAATGACTTCCGTTTCTTTGCAATTTTCCATAAAACATAATTTTCTCATAATTATGACTTTCCATAGTGAGATTAGATTTTTTTAGTCAATCTAACATAAACATGTCAATAAATGTGAATGTATTAAATCACCTGTCAAGATGTGGCACATGTTTCTCCTGTTGGACCTGAACAATAAAATGATGAACTATATGATTTCTTTGCTTAAATCAATCGCTGTGGGGGTAAACAGAGGTAAAAAAAAAAAAAAAAGGCAACTAGTTGTCGTGGAAACCCTAAAGGAAACTCTCCCCTTCACAGCCCTTTTTTCACCTTTCTGCACTTTTCTAACGTTTAAAATGTCCCATTAAACTTTTGTAGATGCGTCATTTAACAGCACTCTGCCCCCTACCTCCCCACGGAGCCCGTGTCCACTGTAAACACAGAGAAACCGCCGGGCTCTGTGTTTGCAGGCCATTAGCTCGGTGTGCCCCATTAAACCTGCACAGTCCTCCTCGTGGTGAACCAATTAGGCTGGAGTGAGCGCGTGAACTCAATTAACAGCAGTAACCGTGACGTGTAGCGCTATAAGCCACGTGCTCACCTGCTCCATAAAGAAACAGTCTAAATGGCACAATATTACGGACTTTCCAGAAAGTAAACTATAAAGGAAACAATGTGGGAAATGTAGCTATTAAAAGTAGTCAAATGAGGCTTGAATCCCATCATAATTAAAAATAAACAAAAACCGCTCTTTCTTTAAAGCTTCCCACTAAACATCCGACGTCCACGCACATCCGATCACATTCATAATGCGTCGGTCGGTTTTGAACCACATCTGCACGTCTATATGACGTCCAAAATCGGTCGGCATCTGAACGTCATGACCACAACCTCATCTGGACCTTGATATGACGTTCAATGTTTGGAGTGATTTCACTTCACATATGAAGATTAGACAGCCTTGCAATTCCACACTCAGTCACAAACACATGCATGTGCTTCTGTTTATTAAAAATCATTATTCGGTATTATCCACAGTCACTAAGTATATATCCAGGTGTACTTCATTAACATTATATGCTTTACGATCTTTTTAAGAAATAATTAATGTCGAGCTCCCATTGAGCAAGTCAACGTTGAAACAACGTTGAGAAGACGTCTTTTCGGACGTCGTCGGGTCAGGTTAATTTAACAAACCCACGCAACAAGAATGTCTAAATTGCATATAAACGTTACAATACCCCCAAAATTAATGGTATTGTACGCTCTTACAGTGCAAAACAGTTGTTAAAATGTATTTTAATGCTGTATTTTGTCATAGTGTATCAATTTGGTAAACATTTCAAATAACTGACAATGTACCTTTGAAAAATGATGTGGATAGAAAAGATTAATATCTGGCTTTATTCGACGGTGCCACCTTTCTTATCCGTCTTTTTGGGACGTCTAGAATATGTCCAGACATAAAAACTTTCATTCTGAATCCGCCAAAGACGTCTTCTCAACTTCAGGCCATCACATCATTTCAACGTTGTTCTGCTCCGTGGGTTATTGGTTCAAATATTGACACTGATAATTGTTGGCCAAATGTGTCATATTCGGCCCGTCATATAATTCCAGATATTTGTAAATTAATTTTTTTCTTTTGGATTATTCTGGTCCAGCCCACCAAAAATCCAACTACCAAACATGCAAAATGGCCCAATTGTATCTTTAAAGTTTTACTCCCCAACTACATTATGTAACTATAAACATACAGGGCTGCAGTTTGTTACCAACAGCTTATAATGTCTTGAATTTGATCATGGTTCACTATGGCAATTTTTGTTATTTTAAGAGTAAAATATTACAAAAAGGTTACAAATAAATGCCAACAATTTAGTTCATCATAGCTCACTGAGTTATTTATACCAATACAGCTGTTAAAAAATGTCAAATTTTGATGACAGCAATATACTTGCTACTTTTGCTTGTATCTTGTAACTGAATATTATTTTCCTTGACAGGCTTGTGTGGTTTGTTTGTTTGTTGATATCTTTAATTATCTCTGTTAGCGCGCTCTTGTGACAGAGGAGGAGATTACAGCGCCAGACCAATCACAATCACAGAGGAAATGTGGAGCAATTTACGTCACAATTGGGGAATCATTCTTTAAAAATATGAAGAAATAAAATCTATAATTCAGACCAAAAACAACACTGTTGCTGCAGTAAGCAAAGGAAGGAAGAAATGCAGGAATTGATGAGTGTTAATACTTAAATTAGTGAGATTATAAACTGCTGTGTTCATACAGCTCAGCCTAAATCATGAAGTGGAATACATTTGTATTATCTTACAGGACTGAGGCTCTTTGCATCACCCCAGAACACATGAATGATTGAATGAATGAATTGATTTATGGGTCTTAAAGCACCCGATGCACGCAGGCTTTATCAGTCAGTCGACTTATTTAACTTCATCAGTCCATCAGATAAAAATCTCGATATTTCCAATAGGATATCATAGGTAAATGAAAGGATTGCGTCGATGCCGAAATATTCTCTCTCCTATCAGATCCACACAGACGTGTCCACACAATGATCCTCCTTTTATCGGGCAGGTCGTTTACTAAGAGAACTGATTGGTCAGGAGGCGGGACTTTAATACTCGCTCAGATCCTAGCCAGAAAAAAACCTGGTCCCGACCAGGTTAGGTGTTCAGCCTAAGTAACCATGATGATTTAGCCCCGTAAGACGTTAGCCAGCTTCGTAGGACAGCACACACTGATTACATGCCAGAAGTTAGCGAGATAACAGGAAATCTAGTTTCGAAGCTAGATAATTATATCCTGGATTAATCTCCGTTAGCGGGCTTCACCTAACCAAACATTCCCTGTCAGAGAGAAGCAGTCTTACTAAGGTCGATAACAACTCTCCCATAAAAGGGGTGGAGACTGCAGTTTCTGACCAATCATTACAATGGAGAACCTGGCAGAGCGACCGTCTTTACAACAGCTTATCATCTTAAACTAAACAAGATCTTCTAACAATGAGCATGTTGTTTTCTGAGAGAACTGATTGGTCTGGAGGTGGGGCTTTAGTACTCGCAAAGATCCTAGCCAGAACAAAACATCGCGCCGACCAGGTTAGTCGTTTGGCCTAAGTTACCATGGTGATTAAATTCCGGAAGTTAGCGAGATAAGGGGTATACTAGCTTCGTAGCATACCCCCTAAGTGTTCTCCAGGGCCTTGTTCTTGGCCCTTATATGTTTAATTAATTGTTAATGTTAGCTAAAATATGGCTGCAAGTTACCATGGCTCAAATATAAAACTGATCTTTAATGTATAATTAATATATTTAAAATTTAAAAATTGTCTTTAATATGGTTGTTTGATGCCCTTTCCTGAATGTGAGATTTAACTATCTATGTTCTTACTAACTCAATGAGCACAGGGCTTTCACCTTGATACTGTGTATAAATAGACTTTGTTTACACCGAGTCCTTAAAAGCAATTATGGCACTTTCCATGTATCTTAATGGGGCACTCAGCAATGCAATAAAGTTCAAATAAAGCCATTCTATGTAAAACACCGCCCACATTGAGGCCTAATGGTGTTTATATTTGATCACTGTTTCAAAAAGGAAGGAAACAGTTAAACTGAGTGAGTGGAGAGGATACAGTGTGATTTATGAAGCATGATACCTGTTGAACGCATTTCAGACAACTTTCCAGACATAAAAACATGCCCTCAGCAATAAGCTGTGATGCTATATGTTGCCAGTCCAAAAGTGTCCAATAGTTCCTTTAAAGTAGTGGTTCCTAAACTCTTTCTGCTACACCCTGCTTTGGAAAATGGAAAACTCTCTGGGCACCCATTGTGGCAAAACTTTAAAAATTCAATTACATTTAAAAATGGGTTAAAAAAGTGTGAACTTTTTTAGGACTATTCTTCTTCAGGTCTCGTAAAATTTGCAATCACATATTTTAGAACAGTAATAAAGTTCTTTTAAGTGCAAAGAAAAAAACTTTTTCTATTTTTAGTTTAAGCACAGTCTTGTATTTTATCACCAATTATATTACATGCAAACTCTTTTCCAGAGTCACTTATTGACCACAGACACAGAAAACTTCAGGGAAAAATATTTTCTTCTATTTTGACAAACAGATTATTAATGTACACATGTCAAAACGTTGTGACAAGTTGAGGGTGGGGGGTGGCGGTGGGGGGGATTTCACTGAAGACATTTATACACAATCATAAAAATCCATAAATAAAACTTCACCTACTCACTTTTGATTTTTCACATACAGTTGCCCTATTTTAACTGCCAACTAATATATTTTTAGGTAAAACATGTGTTATCAATCCCCTCTGAGAGTTTAAAAGGAAAATTATTCAAGTTAGGTAAAAACTTTTAGTTGTACAGTCCATCTGTAATTCTATGCTCCACAGAAAACAACTTATTTCCTCCTGATTTTTAAACATTCACTAACACACAAACACTCGTGAAGCGGTTTCTGGTGTTTAAACGTTCAAAACACAGCAAACCCCTTCAAAAACAAACTAATTTACAGAAATGTTTACAACTACGACTGTCTGACCCCTCCCAGTCTTCTGCGGAATATTCCCAGAGGAGGATCCGATTATCTGTTTCTGTCTTTGTCTTTCTTCTTTCCATCTGTGTGTCTCCTGTGTCTGTCCTCTGTGTGTCTGTGACTGTGTCTCCTGTCTTTATCCAGATGTTTCTCTCTTGGTTTATCCCTGTGATTATCTTTGTGGTCTGATTGAACTCTGGGAGGGGTTCTGCTCCGGTCCCGTCCTCTGTCCGGGGACCGGCTTTGGTGACGCCCTCTAGAGGTGGGGTGCCCGTCCCGGGGCTCGGAGCTGTGCCGCTGGAGGCCGGTTGATCGCAGGGTGTTGAGGAGGAAGCGCTTATTGGTGCTGCGCAGAGGACACTTTAGCCTAAGAGAGAGCATGGTGTTACCTGTATGACTGAGATTAGACACGTCGCACTTACAGGCAGGGTAGGTAATTTTCGAAAGCTAGCATGATTTTTAATGTAGCATTAACAGTGTTTATTTGGATGTTAAATATTGAAAACGGAACTTTAATATTCAAGGATTCAATTCATATTTTAATAGAAAATATATAATACATGTGGTATCTGGCCACTTAGTTTCAATATTTACAGTGATAAATGTGCAACTTATCTTTTATTTTATTTTATTTCATTGGTATTATATCATGGGGCCTCTCAAAGACAAGAAGATACATTTATACTATCAAAACACAGAGCTTTCCAGTAAATTTTACATGAAGATTAGGGCAACTGTAGCAAAAATGTCAGAATGAGAACACAACACTGATATAAAAAGTGTTTTTCAGTGGCTCTGATCATTCTAAAGAAAAGTAGTTATATCATCTATTCATGTATGAATCTCATCAAAAAACACAATCCTTTCATATTTTCCTTTAAATGCTGATTTCCTGTAGTAACAGGATCACTGTGTGATGAACCAGTGGTATAATGTAAACATCCACACGTGCTGCTCACCATCCAGCAGGCCCCATGGTCTCCGCTCTGAGCCGGGCTCGGTCAGTCTCCTTGAGCAGCTCCTCCACTGCACGCCTGCGTTAAAAAACACAGGGTAAAAAAACACAGCAGTCAATCATGAGGACGAGGCACTGCGGACAAACCAAGGGGAGGATAATTTAATGAAGTGATACAGAAAGAGAGTGAATCATTAGGCGGCAGTGTCCCGGTTTGACCCGAGCTGCTGAGTCAGCTCTGCCAGAGGAACAGAGGCACTGAATTATCCCCACTTTAACCCGCAGAACACAGACACACGGTGACGAGAAATGATCTTTAAAAGCTAAGAGTTGCTGTGTGCACACCGTTGGTCTAACACGTTCCTCCCACTACACTCGTCTCCGACCTCGTGGGCTGCTCTCAACCGTCACAATATGAAAACACATACGTACTTTTCCAGTTCGTCGTCTTCCGCCATCCTGTCACACTCTTAGAAAGTTAAATCAACGTGAAACGTGAATGACAGAAATTCAATCTGTATCAATTATAATCTCTATTTACCTCTAGTGAGGTCCTTCAGCAGAGGACCCTATGCTGTGTGGTGCCCTAAACTATGCCTGATAATTCCCAACACCCAACAGGTGCCATGTTTTTTTTTAAAAAATGACATTATTCGTATAATATAATGCAATGTAATATTTTACTACATTATACGTATAGGACAATATTTCCACCTGATGTAATATCTCGGAGGAAATTGTATCAATTACTGACAGCATGCAGGTATGGAGGACCAAACCTGATAAAACAAATAATAATAATCAATTAATAAAAGTAAAAAATAAAATAAAATAATTTATATTTGTATTTGTATTTTCTTTTTTATTTCCACTTTTATTTATCAATCTATATTTAATTTTTGAACCTTTTTGTTGCATTTATTTATTCAATAATGTATTTGTATTTTAACTTTTGTATTTTTCCCCACTTGTACTTATTTATTTGTATTTAATTTTCAATTTTCCTTTTTTCACATTTATTAATTTATTTAATTCTAATTTTGACAAGTTTGGTCCACCTTATGCATGTAAATTTCTGAAGTGTTTGGTACACAAAAGAATGAGGAGACACTTCCAATGTGACTGTGATAACAATAATGATTTCAAAAAACACATTGGTTCAGTGAAAACATGTATATTACAAATAAATTAAACTAGATCTAAGCCCATGACTAAATTTACCTAATGACCATGGAATTTTTGGGATGAAAAAGTACATAAATAAAGGTGTCTCAATACAACTTTTCAGTACAATACCATAATTACATCCTTGAGTAAAAATCAATAACTATATAATTCCAATACAATATCAGCACAAATCATACATACTTGAATCACTGATTTTGTAGTGGGCACTGTTAGAAAAGGCCTAAAAGGCTCAAGTGATCCCATTTATTATGGGTACCATAAACTTTAACCTTAAACATAAGAATATTTTACATTTGAATACAAAAATCTAAATAAATAAATTATAAGACTGAAAAAAATTATTATAACTCCAATAAAATATTAAAAATGATGCATTGAGTTGCTGTAGTGGACTGCTTGTATTGAAGTGCTTATATCTAAGATTTTGGATGGCGGCCGAAATAATACGGTACTTTTTTTTATGATAATATTGGACAGATATCCGATATCAATATCGTTATTATCAATATCGGCGTAGTAAGTTGGGTTTTTGCTTTGTTTTGTTTTTTTCTGAGCAGGCGATTTAGAAGTCACCTCTGAATCCAGTGTGTGATTGACATCGCTAAAGACCGCCCTCCTTACTTGACAGACAGCAGTGGGCGGGGTCAGGTGGCCAAAGGCACGGGGGCGTTTCGGTGCGGGGTTTTGCGGAGCTCTACGTTGCGGTAAATGTATGATTGAGGTCCCCGCCGTCCCTACCCGTGGTGGCCGCTGTTCGGGGCCGGAGTGCTGGGCGGGAGCGGAGGCATTTCCCGGAGCAGGTAAAACCACATCTGTATCCACATCTGCATGATGGGTGTCAACGTGCGGCTGGACGTGCATTCACACAACGCCGCTATGCACGAGATATATGAACGCAGACAGATGGTAGTGGTGGTTTTTTTTAAAGGCTTTAGTGCAAACAAACAGTGCTTTCCAATGATGTCACTGCAGCTGGTGCATTGCCACCGTAAAATAATGTAATAAATGATTGCAGATTGCGTCTGTTATCGTTTTCATCAATGCTCGTCTTGCCGTGTAAAATTAGCTATTTTCAGCCCAGATTTTGTAAGGCTAACAGCCATTCTAATGAGTTTTATTCTATTTTTCAGATAAAGACAGACAAGATGAGATTGATTGAAAATGTGGGCTAAACCAGGACACGAGTCTGTAGATCTGAGGCTGTGACAGCAGCTCCTCATCTTCTCTGCAAATGTAATTTGTGCACAAAGCAGCGTAGATGTGACCAGTCATCTCTGGGGAATAGAGAACAATGGGGACAAGACAGTGTATGTAGGCTTTGGACACATACATGCTTTGTTTAAAGGTGCCATTATTATTATTATTATTATTATTATTATTAGTGTTGCATGTGTTTGTCTGTTGCAGCTTTGTTTGCAATGAAATAGATTTATTTGAGCCATTGTCATCAGAAAGCAGAAGACATTAAAAAAAAAAAGCATGTATGTGCATGCTGCTTGCTTTTCTGGGTGGACCAATGTTTGTGTGTGTGTGTAGATGTATGTATGTGTGTGTGTGTGTGTGTGTGTGTGTGTGTGTGTGTGTGTGTGTGTGTGTGTGTGTGTAATGATGTATGTGTGAGACGTGGTGATGTCACAGCTTTGTTATAGAAACAGAGACGCCTTGTGTCTTCATGATTAATTCATGTCCAGCTGCGGGATGGGGACACAAGCAACCAGTCACACACGCGCACACACACACACACACACACACACACACACACAAGTAGTGTGCACTTAAAGGATGCTGAAATAAGTAAACACAAGAAGTAGAAGTGATGATGAGGAGTTTCATCATCATCATCATCATCATCATCTGTCTGAGAAGCGTGTAATGGGGAGGGGCCGAGCATCTTGCTGAGGGAAGTGCATGTGTTGTTGTTGTGTGGCTTCTGCATCCTTCTCTGAATGTCAAACCCACTGAATAGAGCAGGATGCAGGTCGTCATGGAGACAGGAGCAGACCCTCTGCTGGAACAGAGGCAGGTAGTCACTGGGGCTTGGCCGGCCCCCCTTTGGAGCATGGACGCACAGCCTTTGCTGTCTGTGTGGCAGTTGATGGGAGGTGGAGGAGGGGGGTCTCACTGTGTAATTGTGAAACACTGTATCGGTCCATGCTTTAGCATCTCTGCTCATCCTCCACAGCCTCTGAGTGCTTCTGTTGCACATCCCTGAACCAAAAATATCCCACGTTTTAAGGAAGTTCTTCCATTTTCTCGATGTTTTTGTTTGTTTTCCACCCACTTTTGTGCTTTAATGGCTTTTCCAGCTCCATCTCCTGCCTTACATTTCCATTTTTTTGTCACGTGCTACTTATTTCTTTGTCTTGACTCCACTTTTCTGCTGCTTCCCCAATCCTCTGATCTGTGTCCTCTCTTTGCCTCAATCCCAGATAAATCCCTCTCGGTGGAATTGGAAGATTGGAGCAGGCGAAAGCAAAAGAGAGATTATACTCCCAGATTAGTGGACAGGAGCAGCAATACATAATCTCACTGATACACATGCACAAACTCAGCGGCGCTCGTGCAAAACGCACACGTGCACAAAGCATTTGCCGCACGAATAAAAGCACAAGCACATAATCAGACGCTTGTTTTTTGCAAAGCCGCTGTTTAACCTTCTCATTCTGACCTTTGACCTGCAGGGTGATGTGCCATCAGCCGCTGGGGGAGCGTTTGTGCTCTCCGTAACTACTTCAGACTCTGAAGCTCATGGGATAGGAGTGTCTGCGCCCCTTCCCCACCCTGTTGCCCCCCTGGAGTCACTTGTGCCAAAGCTGAGTTGCATTGGAGGAAAAGAGATGGGCAGCCCGGGCTGCGAGGTGAGCCTGTCCGTACCAGGGGAGCCACCACTGGAGGCTCTGTGTCCAGAGTGTGGCCAGATCCACCGCAGCCGGGAGAACCATCTTTACAACTACAGACTGGAAGTGGACGACGACCTGGTGTGCCACATCTGCCTGCAGCCGCTGGTGCAGCCCTTGGACACCCCGTGTGGGCACACTTTCTGTGCGCGCTGCCTGAGGAGTTTCCTGCAGGACAGGGATTTCTGCCCCTTGGACAGGACGCGGCTGCAGCTGCAGGCCTGTCGCAGGTCCAACATCTTGGTCCACAAGCTCCTGGACAAGTTGTCTGTATCGTGTCCCTTGGCTCCTGTGTGCTCCCTCAGCATGCCACGATGTGACCTGGAGGCACACCTCAAACACAGGTAAAAACCAGCATGGAAACCTCTATAGCTCAGGGGCCACTTTCATGTAAATCACGTGTCAAACTCAATGCCTGGGGGCCAAATCCAGCCCTTTGGAGCATCAGATTCGGCCCGCTTGAGAAAGTAGAAATACAAAAATTCAATTAAAATTCACAATATTTGCAGAGCTCAGTTTTCCGGCAAACCAGGGCACATTAATGCTGAATTTGCTCTTTTCCACCTAAAGTCTGTGAGTTTATCTCCCCTGATTTAAATAAACAGCTAATTTTTCTATTAGTCATTTCATTTTATTTTCTTTACCTAAAGAGTTCCTTACTTTTTTTACAGTGCTTTGAAAATTTTGGCCCTCGATCAAATGCAGTTGACAAAACTTAGAAATGTTGAGTTGTTTGTTTCTTTTTAAACAATGTAATATTCATTTGGTAATTCTTACTCTGATCTTCCTGTAGCCTGGAGTGAATGCTCTGACAGTCCATAATCTTTGAATTCCATAAATGAATAAATAAATAATAATAACAATAATACAAGGATGCTATTAATTTTTACAGGTAGCACCAGAGGTGTAAAGAGTACTGATATATAATACTGTTAAATAAAGTACTGTTACTTCATTGAAATTATGCTCAAGTACAAGTAATTCATAAATAAAAAACTCAAGTACAAGTAAAAATAGCTCAATTAAATAGAAAGTCAAAGTTACTACCGGTAGTTACGTCCACCTTCCCATGTTTATTTTTTGGGTATAAATCTTGCCATGGTTTGCTTGCATACAGTAAAAATGTATAAACAAGAGACATCATTTATTTTCCACAAAGCCCTCTGTATAAAATAAAAGGTTTGTCAAAATGTACAATTCTTTTTTTTTAATAAAATAAAACCAATAAATTCAAATTCTCAGGCTCTAAGCATACAGTAGCTAAATGTATGAACTCTAGAACAGCGCCATGCCAAATGTGCCATGTGGGTAACAATATTATAAACCCCAGAATGTGGCTGGGCTTTGATCAAAAATGTCACGACTAAGAACATGTGGATTATGTTCAATATGTGAAACAGAAATACAAAAATAAATCACAAAATATACTAATTTACTTAGAAACGGTTGGGTGTAGAAACATAATGAATTACTTTTCGTCTTTTAAAATGTAGTTATGCACAAGTAAAATTATTGATTTAGAAATATACGATAAAAAAACACATGTAGGCGACCCATAAAAGCAACTCAATTACAGTAACTTGAGTACTTAATCCGTTGCTTTCACATGTGTGTAGCACAGTGCTAATGTAGATGTGGAGTTACTCACTTAATGACTATCTGTATCTGTCAGAATTCCCTATTAAGCTTGACCTTGAAGTCTTGATCATTTCCATCCTCGATCTTTGGCGTTTGGCCCGTTTGGACCAGGTGCTGTGAGACCCTGTGGGGATTATTGGGCTTGGAGTCATGTGACGGGGGATTAGTGGTTCCCTACCGCAGTCATGGGCTGCTTCACCAAGAGCTTCATGTTCTCATTTGGCAAACATGCTGAGCAACTTCAACACCAGGGATCTTTTCAACCACTTCTTTTGTGAGACAGCCAAGGGCAACCCTGGCTTGTGGTGAGTGGAACTTGGTCGGATGCATGTGAGGTCGGCGTGAATCAGGACGGATAAATGTCCTCTAGTTATCCTTCAGCCTGCTCTCTGCTTTCTTTCTTTTTTTTTACCCCCCTCTCCTCGCTCTGTCTCGCTCCCTTCACTCGTTTCTGTTGCCAGGAAAATGCCAGATGGCGTGTTGTGTGGTTCATCTATTTCTCAGCCTTGCCATTTGGAATCCAGGTTAGAGTATTGTTGCTCAGTGCAGCCTGTTTGAATCCTACTAATGAGAAAGTGGATGATCGATTCAGAGGTTTGGTTAGAAATTCAGATCAATGTAATGTAGTCACAAACCGTAGCGTACCCTATAAGGCAGGGGCTGCCATCGAGAAAACAGTTCTACCCATTGGTGTTTTGATGCTGAGTTATTTACTGCTTCCCTACTGATGGTCTTACACCTTAGGTAAGTGGAGGAGATTTACCTTAACAGGCTCACGCTAACAGGATACCGCTAACAATCTGTTAAAAGCCTTTGTGACTCAGCTGTTTTTACAGGAGACCCTTTCGTTCCATCATCGCCTTTGAAGTAACAACGTTCAGGCTTTGGACGACGTCTAAAAATGGTGAAAAATCAAAGAAGAGAGACAATGCGAGTGTTCGAAATCTGTGTTGGCAAAGTGTAAAAACATCCCAAAATAGGCTTTGAATAAAAATGCCTGCATTTGATTTCGACTTTGGCGTCTAAAACCTTCTAGTATAACCGCTTCTCGTTCACATCGCAGAGACATTGCTTGGCCAAGCGTGCTCACAGGGCAGAGAGGGTGTAAGACACATCAAACGAGCGCTAACGTGACATTCTTTGGTCAAGATTAGACCTCGATCCCACGTGGGTCGCAGACTTAGTTTTAGGATAAAAACGAGAGCCAGGACTGTCACAGCGCGACTTTGTCAAGAAACAGTAAATGTTGTCCCCAAGCAAAGCTCACAAAAGAACAACGGAGTAGAATCCACTGGGCTGTAGCTGTTTAGTCGTTGAACTAATGACATTGATATTGACGGTGGTAAATCTCTGAGATTGTAGAAGATAAATACCCAGTTTAATTCTGGAGTTTGGACAAGAAAAGACCTACTATTTAAATATTTCAATCACCTTATATTTGCCACTCAGAATAAATACATCTTTCAAATAGAAGCAAGATCTCATCCTACCCTTGATCCAGCCTATTTTAGTCATTTCTAAAACAGAAAAGCTATTTATAAATGTTCCCATAACTGTCTTAAAGCGTTTGTGTGATGGTGTATTGTAATGTAATGTAGTGTTGTTTTCAGTTCCTGTAGGGTTGCTGTTCTGCAGGTTCTTCTAAAATTTAGCAGACTTGACTTTAATGAGTATGTTTGGCAGAACGTCCAGTGCGTTGAAGGGAGGGGTATTGTAACGAACCCACAGAACACCTGTCCTCCACGATTTAAGATGAAAATGATCATTTAATTCGAATACTAATCAGATGCCGAAGTATGATCAGTTACAACGTTTGTGTCAATTGTTCAAACTTCTCTGAAATGTCAAAGCTTCAAGAGAAAAAATCCTTCTGCTTTTTTTTTTTTTTATTTTATGGACATTATTGTGCTACGATTGAAAGACTTTGCCAGAGAATTGTTGGAGTTTTGGCTTTACAACAAAATACATAATATGAGTTGATGAATTTGGTGTAAAATGGTTTCATCAGACTTTTTTTGCTGCACTTGTTTCATCTTGGTGACAAAATCACATAATACTTGTGTTTGCCTTCAATTTCCTCATTATTTAACATGAATGGAGGTTTTCAGAGGATAAATGTATTATTGTGCTTGTATGTGACCTCAAAATACTGTTACTAATATATAGATTTCCTTTGTTTGGTTAAAGGTGTCCTGGGACCAGATGCCAGCAGACAAGCATTGAAGGCCCTCGGTGTGACAGTGGAGATGAGCGTGTGATGGCGACCAGCCCTCCCAGGACGCCTAGTTCCCAATCCCCACAGACAACCCTGAGGGACCCCACGCCCTCGCCGCCTTCAGCACCCGACAACGCCAGCTGCACCGGGCCCGTGTGGACAGACGATGCCGGCCTGGATAACCCTGCCTTTGAGGAGAGCAATGAAGAAGACAGTGAGTCATCTGGATTTGTCCCATGGGAAGAGATTTGAATAGAAAATATAACCTGCACGTCTGTATTTTGTCTTGTACTCTGTACTTAGGTGTGGTGGGGTTGGAGTGTGTGGTTCCAAGGGTGAAGCGGCCTCTCAGTAATCCTTGCATCCATCTCCTTCGCTCTGTTAGCTCCACCTCGTCTGGCTGGGACTGCCCTGAATCCCCACCTCTGTCTGCTGAGGAGGGTAACGACTGCTCAGCTTTTCTTAAAACAAAATCTTTATGAGCGATAACTCAGCATTTGTTGAGTGACAGCAAGTTTTGATTGAATATTTGTCCCTAAACTTGTCAGCAGAAGTTTACAAATTTTAAATTTCAGTCAACGAAACAGTCAGTGACTTCTTTTTAAACACATTTGTGGAGAATTTGCTTCAAAAACATATGGACATTATTCACAAGCCGTGTCCCAATGCAACTTTTTTCACTTCAGATCCGATAACAATATTGCAATGTTGAGTATTGTTTGATACTGATATTGATCTGATACAATATCAGTATGCATCATACATACTTTTATATTTACTTTGTAGCGTGGAATGTTAGAAAAGGCTTGATCAAGTGATTTTACTCAAATGAAGAACAATAATCAAACCATTTATTTTTAACCAATGGGTTAAATCAAATCTAACCTTAAACAATGGAATAAAATACCTTAAAAAAATCACTAGAAGACCCTGAAAAAAAATCCTCAATAAATCCAATAAAAAATGTAATATATTGTAGGTTTTAGATGCAGACCAATATATTCCAATACTCATTTTTTGCTGATATCGGATCGATATCAGATATCAACATCAACATAAGATCAGGACTTCTTCTTTTATTACCATGGGTTTTTTTCCTGCTAGCAGAAGAGATCCATTAAACCTTATGTCTAACGACCAGTTAGATCATTTATCATTTATCATTTAATTAAAATCATCACACCCATAATATCAAGTTCAACCTTACCCTAGAATAAAATAAATGTAGTCTTATGGAACCTTTTTGCCTTGTTGTATTTACAGAATAAAATGTCAATCATAGTCACAATGTTTGTTGTACAGCATTTGTTTGCTGCTGTTGATGGAAACTTGACGTAAATCCCACTCTAAGTATAATTTACACTCTGTTTCCTTTAGGCTGTGTGAAGTTGCCCTCCCTCCCCGAAGGAGAGATAACTGCCATCGAGGTCCACCGGGCCAACCCGTACGTGGAGCTGGGGATCAGCGTCGTTGGAGGCAACGAGACCCCCCTGATCAACATCGTGATCCAGGAAGTTTACAGGGATGGAGTGATCGCACGGGATGGGAGGCTGCTGGCAGGGGATCAGATCCTACAGGTGAGGGAGGGATTTCCTCACAAATGCATTCCTAATGTTGCCCTCTCCTTTACAGATTTGAGACATTTTCTTCTTATACAGTATTTACATCATTTCAGTCAGTATTTATGTTTTCTGCTGTTGCATTGTGGTAATTTGACATCTTTGCTTTAATTATCTGAGTGGGATTTAGAGATTAACATTGACAGTAATTGACTTTTCTCCTAAAAAAAAAAGCCATTGATCCACTCTTACTTATTAGGAGTTCAAAGCTGAAACTCAATGTTCTGAGTTTTTTTTTTTTTTGGTAACTTCAAAGATGCAGAAAGAGAATAATTATTAACGTATTTGTTTAGTGGGCAAAGTTTTGTTTTGGTTGGCTTGTGTGAGCACGTAACTTAATAAAGGAATGAATGTGTGTTTTTTTTGGTTTTTTTTTACTGTTTGTGTATGAATTCACACAAAAATAAGGCATTTTAAATGAAGAGGAAAGATTAATTTGGCTTCTAATGTTAATGAAGTAAAGTTAAATCACACATTCATCTATTATCTATTGATAGTACTGTTTTTTCAGGGTTTTTTTGTATATATAATTCATGTTCAGATACATATTTAACATTAAGTGTAAAAAGCAGTTGGTAGTGCAACTCCATTTACCCTTGAACAAACGTGCACACACGCAACTTTCTGGTAATCCTGTGATTCAGGTTCCATTTGCTTTAAATGTTCTCTTTTTTAAGGTGAACAACGTGGACATCAGCAACGTCCCTCACAGCTTTGCACGCTCCACCCTCGCCCGCCCCTGCACCACCCTGCAGCTGACCGTGCTGCGAGAGCGTCGCTGTGCTTCTCGAGCCCCTCCATCCTCTTCCTCCTCCTCCACCCCGGCTGTGCCGCACGCCCCCTGCTCCACCCCTGAAGGGACCCCGTCCAGCCCGGCCTCACTGAGAATCACCCTTCACAAGAGGGACTCAGCAGAGCAGCTCGGCATCAAACTGGTACGGCGGACAGACGAGTCCGGAGTATTTGTTCTAGATCTTCTGGACGGAGGCCTGGCAGCTAAAGATGGCAGACTACGGAGTAATGACCGTGTGTTGGCGGTCAACGACCAGGACCTTTGCCATGGGACCCCAGAACAGGCTGCTCAGATCATACAGGTGTGAAAACACGTACCAAAGACAAAAAACAAAGAGGCTTTTTTTTTTTCTTCCTTCATTTTTTCATGCTTCCACCTTCCAGGCCAGTGGAGACCGAGTCCAACTGCTCGTTAGCCGCCCAAACAAACCGACTCCGCCCCCTCCGCCAAAATCTAGCTCCACCAGAGACCTTTACTGCCTTGACCACTTCCTGCCAAACTACAGCGCGACCCCGAGTCCTGTCCCCGTGCACCTGTCACGCACCAGCACCCACAGAGTGAGGAGATGGGTTTCATACATGCTAATGCTAATACTTGTGTGTATATCTGTGTCTCAATGCATTCATACTAATAAATGTGAGGCAATTTAATAGCTCAACACAAAGTATGGCAAAATGTTCATTGTGTATCGCTCAGAATTTGCAGAGCTGATGTTTTCATAGCAGTAATTTAAGGTTTATGTTTCTCTTCTTCTGCGGATTTCAGGACCTTTCCCAGTGTATTACCTGTAAAGACAAACATATAACTGTGAAGAAAGAGCCCCATGAGTCTCTGGGTATGACTGTGGCAGGAGGGCGGGGCAGTAAGAGTGGCGAGCTGCCGATCTTTGTGACAAGCGTACAGCCACATGGATGCTTGTCCAACGACGGGCGAATCAAACGAGGTTGAAACCCATTTTGAAATGTCGCAAACTGGACCTAAAGTCTACATTCATCATCCCATTCACTGCATCTTCTCTCTCCGTCCCTCAGGTGACGTGCTTCTGAGCATCAACGGGCAGGATCTGACGTATTTGAGCCACGGCGAGGCGGTGGGTACGTTGAAGGCGAGCGCCGCTTCGCCCTCGGTGCAGCTGCGTGTGCTGGAGGTCAGCATGCTGGAGGAACAAGCACACGATGAGCTGCTGTCTCACACACACGACAGTGACTTTGATGCCAACTGGTCCCCATCGTGGGTGATGTGGCTGGGTCTGCCCAGGTGAGCAGGATGGAAAGAACAAAGACTGGGGTGTTATGAACTGAACTTTCAATCTTCTGCCTTCAGCTACCTGCACAGCAGTCATGAGATCGTGCTGCAGAGGAGCCATCCTGGCAGCTGGGGCTTCAGCATCGTGGGGGGGTTCGAAGAGAGCCACGGAAACCAGGCCTTCTTCATCAAGACCATCGTCCTTGGCACGCCCGCGTACTATGACGGGCGCCTCAAGTGAGTGAACTGCATGGGAGTGCATTGCCATGAATCTATCGATACGATTCATGATTTGCATGTCACAATACAATATGATATATCCCAATAAAAACTAAACAATACAATGTTCATCACGATATATCACAATATCAATAACTACAAATTTTGACCTTTACAAGTACAAAATAGTATGAAATACAATTTATTTCATTTTCTTTTAAACTTGCAAGGACAAGTAAATGGTACCTAACTGTAATTCAAGTACCAATATCAAAAACAAGTGGTTCGTTTATCAAACTGTCAAATTACAATTTTCAAAAAAGTTTAACTTTTGCCACAACAGATTCTGATAAGTGAAAGTAATAGTAACCACATACATCTATTTATAAAAGTGCCTAGTATGTTTTATGAAATGCATTGAGGAGTGAGGTCGTTTAATAAGGTCTGATGTGGTTCATTGACACCGAGTGACGTGGCGTTTACGTGCTATGCGTATGTTCGCTCAATTAAATGGTGTTTTTGTTTTAAGACATGATTTGGAAATTTTTTTGGATCGATAAGATAATCACGTAGTGAACAACCATTTTTGTTGTTATTTTTATATATAGCATACTGTATGTTATGCTGTTTAATGTTTCATTTATTTACTTCCATAAGGCAGATGGCAACTTTTAAAACACTTAACTCCGTCTGAATTTTTTTATTAATGAAAGACATTAAAAGTATTTGTTATTCAGTAAAACCTGTCTGGACCTTTAATCTTAAACAGTGATAAGAAAATTCAAGCACCTTTGTACATTCCTAACAACACTAAAGTCCATGTTGTTTGTATTCCTGACAGTACAAAATCAAACTGTAAGCCAATGCAACACAGTAGAGTAGTTGTGTAACTAAATATTTGATCATTTTTAAAACAATATTAATAGTTTAGTCGCAGAGAAATCCTAGATACACGTTGTAGGAGGATAATTCAACTTTTAAAGACGCAATTTATGAAGAAATTGCTCATTTTAATGCTTTAGAGCAGGGGTGTCAAACTAATTTTGTTCAAGGGCCACATACGACCCAGTTTGACCTCAAATGGGCCAGACCAAGAAAAATAAATGTTTTAGTGAAGGAAAAATCACAAATTCAAACAAAATCCTGAATGTTAACTAATTGGCCAAAATTCATTGACATTGCAACTAATTTTATGGAAATTTGCCAGAATTCTGTACAATAATTTGCGAGAATTTTCCAGGTTTTTTGAAAATAATTGTCATTTAATATTACTTTAAATATTGTAGTACTGCAACCTCCATCATATTTCATCTGCAATTTATATGATAATTTGCAAAAAGTCCTGTTTTTGCTGTATTTTTTAGTTTGAACAAAATCTTCCTGTGGGCCAAACTAGATGCTGTGGCGGGCCTGACTTGGCCCCCGGGCCTTGAGTTTGACATGTGCTGTAGGGGTTACATTTACAGATTTTTTTTAAGTAAAAGCTGAGGTCTCCAACTAATTGTATTTCTCTGACACTCTAATCCAGATTATTCCAACCATCAGAGGGCTTTTCAGTAAAGAACTCGGAAAACTGATTACATAGCAATGCTTAGAATGTACAAAAAATCATTAAATGCATTAGTTTTAATGGTCTGGAATATGTTGCACAAAGGTTTCCAAGTGCATTTCACTCTTCATCTTCTCTTCCTTTAGGTGTGGGGATATGATTGTTGCAGTCAACGGCCTGTCGACCACAGGAATGAGCCACTCAGCGTTGGTTCCCATGCTGAAGGAGCAGCGCAGCCGTGTGGCACTGACTGTGGTCTCCTGGCCTGGCAGCCTGTTATAGCCAGCCTGAAACCACCCTAATGTTCTATATTAGAGGGAACGACCTTGGCCAAAGTGAACAGATACACACCATCGTACATCACTCCATACTGGGCTTAATCCAGGACCAAATGCATTGAGAGCTGTAGTGGAGCCAGCAGGACTGAGCCCGTCCTGAGCAGGTGGAAGCTGATCCACGTCACTCGACAGACTGCACTCACACACACACACACACACACACACACACTGCTGTGTTCATATGGTCATGTCGCCCTGCAACTGTTAGCAGGCTCTCTGTGCTGTATTCACCTCACCAGGCAGCGGCAGAAACCCGGGCTGTATTCAGGTGGATGCATTGTGGTGCAAGTAGGGGAGAAAATGTGAGAATGAGCGCTAGTCACTTTAAAGGGAATGTTGCGCCGTATTCCAGCTGAATAAGCCTCAGGCCTTATTAGAAACCTGCCGCACCCTGGAGGCTGCTCACCATGGCAACCAGCTGGGCCATCAACTGGACTTTTATACGTGTGTGAATGTGTGTTGTTTGTTTAATAAACACTTCCTGTGAGGATCACTGCTTCAGCGTACCACTATTTTTATTTTTTATTTTTTTTAAATATAGTTTTGGACAGTGTGAGGCATCTTTAATACTCTCAATTTGGTCAATCTGCCATCATATAAGATTAAAATCATCTATCTGGTAAAATGTTTGATTAAACACTTTTTTTCGACACCTTTCTTTTTACAATACTTTTTGGTAACACTTTACTTTAAGTTTTATGCGTAAGGCTGACATTACACTGTCATTAGCATGAATAAGGTGTCATTAAGGCCATCAAGTGTCGTTAGCAAAATTAGGACACCTTTGGAGCTATGTTGGCCTTTTTTAGGTTAGCTGGAAGGATCTAGAGGGGTTAGGGTAACAAAAGACCCTTAATGACAGCCTTCATGACACCTTATTAATGCTAATGACAGGTGTCATGGTACGACCCCCTTATGGATAAAACTGCAAGTAAAGCGTTACCTACTTGTTCAGTCATTTTTTTTAATTTGAGTTTACATGCAACACAAACTAAATGGACTTTATATAAAAATTAGGGGTGGGGTAAAAAACAGCTGATAGGCCAACAGTAATGACACATTGAGGAAGAGAAACACCTTTGGAACAAACCCGTAACCACTTCAGGTTCAGTTTCATTATGACTGGTCCGCTGTTCAACCATGAAGATGATTAATACCATTATAAATGCTCCACAATACAGTCACCATGGAGTACGTCAGTAATGAGCTTCAGATTAACTCCATGTGCTACTCCATTATCTAATGACACTGAATTATTTCTCACATCGTAATTCTAATAACCAGAAAAAATGTTGCATGATGGGATGGACCTCAGCTTTGATATTTTTACTATAATCCAAACGTAGTGGAAAAGGCAAGTTCTATCACTCACATTTACCGTTTTTTAGGCCAGACTCAAAACACTACTCATTTTGTTCTTGTGTACACTAGTTAAAATCACTACTCCTGTTTTTCGGGAACGGATCGGGCTGAAATTTGGTAGGTATAATTCATGGATGTGTACGCATCAACGCTCGGAGTCTGATTTTTGATTTGGGGTCCACCCCACATTTCTGTTAATTTCCAAATTTATGACAACATAGTTGTGTGACATATCGTTTCAAAGGTAATTTAATGTAGATTACGAATATTACTCCCCTTTTTTCAGCAATTTCTATTAAAGTCCTTTTGTTTATTTGTGAGTCAAATATTGTGACAATTAGTGGTACCGAATCATTGACCTATACCAATATATAAATGGGCCCCATTTTTCAAATGACTACGTTAATGCTCATTGAATCAAGCTGTAATTTGACATGGACGTTCTATGAGCGGATGTCAAGAGCCTCTCAGGGACCTTTCTGAAAGGGAGCGATGGAGGCCCACCCACTTTTCCGGTATTTTCTTAATTTATCGGAACATAGACGTGTGGTATATTGTTTCAAAGGCAATTCATAGATTACAATTTTACACTGCACAATTCAATTTGTTTCACTCGGTGGAACCAAGTCAACTACTTAATTCTCGGGAATGTGGTACGTGCTTTCTGGTGCGTAGACGTTCTGCGGACCTCACCGTAGTTCACCTAAACAAGTTTGACAAACTTTTTTGCGAATCACCATCTTCAGGTTTTAATCTTTTGGCTACATCTCTGTAGTGCAGCTATTGTACAACCTTTCACCCTGGAAAACATTAAATTGATATAATTTTACACCAGAAATTAGTTTGAACACTAATCTTTAAAGGCAGAACTAGTCTGTGAACGACTTTGAATTTCACCATCATGACCTTGATGCAATGTGAACTGTAGGATACTTTTCAGTATATAGGCTATAATGGTGATTCATTAAGTACTGTATACTTCTGTCAGAATTGAAACTACAAAGCAGAAAGACTACAGAGAGCAACATCCGATTAGACTTCAAGCTTCCATTCTAATGGAAGAGATGATGACAAGCCAAAAAGCAGATTTGAGATTGAAAGAAATCGTTTTAATGTGTCCAAAAAGAAACAGAAAAAAAAAATAATCTTGTTTTCTTGGATGTTAAAGCATTAAAGTAGCTTCATGAGTTCACAGCTTTACATTGTGAAGCTTTGCAGCCAGCTTGTTGGTTTCCGCTTGATCTGCTGCACCTGCAGATCTGGACTGCTGCACCTTCTGGAGAAGACAACAATGGTTTAAATCTGTTCAAAACATTTGGTTCTGCTTGGATTTTAAAGTCCAAACCTTCAGCTTTTTCTTTACCGTGTTGTGCACCACTCCATGTCTCCACAGGCTTTCCTAAGTTTAAAAAAAAAAAAAAAAAAAAAAAAACATGCATACAGTCAATTCAGCAATTCTCTGTGCGCATCTATATGAACAACAGCCCCTGGACCCTTTGAGAACATGTTCTAAGCTCTTTGATCCCACATCAGTGAGATGTAGAGAGTTCAGCATGTAGGTTCACCTTCACGGCAAAGCTTTTTCCACAGCCGTCGTAGGCGCAGCTGAAGGCCTTCTTCCCCTCGTGGTCTCCGAGGACGTGACTCTCCAAGTTCAAGCTTCGACTGAACTTCTTCTCACATCCTTCTTTTGGGCAGGAAAACATCCTTCTCGGCTGTCCAGAGTGAACACGCAGCTCGTGCTGGTGTAAGAACCAGGCGTTGCTGAACAGCTTTTGGCACTGTCCACATGGCACCTTGACTGAAGCGCAAACAGTTAATACAGCACAAGGGCGACACACTTTGTTGCATTGATACCTTTATGTTGTTTTCTGTGCTTTAGAATTTCTGTCCATGTCTTTCCCTGAGAGGAACATCCCTCACTCCCACAAGGGTAACCTGTAGACGACAAAAACCTTCAGACTGACACAGCTAAAGGGAAACATGGACTACAGCAACAAACCAACCGACCTTCATGCACCTTCTTATGATGCTTGAGTTTTCCTTGAGATGGAAATGCTTTGGTGCAACCAGTGAAAGAACAGCTACAATGAACCAAGTTTGTGTTAGAGGAAGCCGACTTTGATCAAATCACAAGAAGAAACTCACAGAAAAGCAGGAGGTTCTTCATGCTGCTCACATCTATGAGCCTTAAGTTGGTTCCTTTTATTGAAGTCCTTTCCACAGCCAGGTTTATCACACTGAAAGCACATCAGCCAACAGAACATTTGTTAAGTTGAGGTTTTGTTTATTCAGACAAGGTTTTACAGGACATTTTTTTTTTTTTTTATCTCAACTGCCAGTCTTCGTCAGAGGAGTTCTGCTGATCAGCTTTGGTGGTTCCTCTGACGTGAAAGGTGATCAGCAGAAGTCCTCTGACGAAGACGGAAAAACCTTGTCTGAAAAAACAAACCTCAACTTAACACACGACTCAAAGAGACGACAAACTGAATCTCACTGGAGCTACTGCAATGGAAGATTTATCAGCCTAAGTTTAATAAAACAATGGAAAACAAGGGATGCACGACTTTGTATTGCTTCTCCTGATGCTGATGGACTCGAGCCATGTGGTGCCTCAAACTGGCCTTAGTTTGAAAAGCTTCAGAGCATCCATCAGTCGGACACCTGAGTGAGTGCGAAGGAGATTAATGGTCAAAGTCAATTAAACAGAATGAGAAAAGGTGATTGTGGGTGAATTTTTGGGGATTTAACACAATATTCATGGGAACTTACTTGTGTGGCTTTTCCCCGCTGTGGCTGAGCTCATGTCTGGTCAGTTGGTGGCGAGTGCAAAAGCTTTGGTCGCAGTTCTCACAGGAGAACGGTTTCTATGGTGGAAACATTTATCAGCAAATGTACAGAATAAAGCCTTGATTTGGAATGAAAGCGGTTTTGGAAACTCTTACCAATCCTTCGTGTTTGCACAGGTGAGCATCCAGCTTCCACGATTTATTAAACGAAGCTCTACAATCAAAATAAGAGCATACAAAGGTTTTCTGCCCTGATTCCCTCTCACCCATCGTTTTGTTGTTCTATTTTATTTTATTTTTTCTCAAAAGCAGGACGATCACTAACCTGCACCTGCCTGCTTACCTGAGTCTAATTTATCTAATTAGGATGTACCACTCTGGGGTTAAATAGGGGTGATTTAGTTTAGCTCATTGACTGAATGTGTCTCCCTCTTTCAAAATAAAGCAGGAATTCCTCAGCTAGAAAATATTTAGTAGCTGTGATTCCTGAGCTGTTCAACCAGTATAAACATTCAAGGCTTTTTCCTGCTCTCGCACTGATAAAAGGCTTTAAAACTGTCACCCAGGCTCCCGGCAGCTTTCAGCCCCGTCTGCTGATCTGATGTTTGGTGCACAGGCTCACAGAGGCGACTGTCTGTCTCCAATAGTGACTCGACACTGAATTCATCCGTTAATCCTTATCTTATCACTCCCTTAATAATGTTTTCCGATAGGTGTGATTTATAGCTGCCATCGTGATCCTTTGTAACCTGGGAATATACTGGAATATACTGGACTCCATACTGAGCTGAAACGTGCAGATAATGGAGTATTATCTTGGTAATTATTATTATTATTACGGTAACTAGTGCATTTGCAACATTATGACTTTTTAAGATTAATCGTGGGCACGAAGAATAAAAAAGAATGAATAAAATAAGTTGTTAACAGAATTTGTCATCACAAACACAAGATAGTAACACTCATGTACAGTCTTAAAGAGAATTAATTAATGACAAATATGTATTATTCCTTGGGTTCGTCATCTCTGTAAAAAATGATTTGAATATAAGTTAGAGAGTTTAATATCATGAAACTGTGAACATAATAATTACAACAGAATGTGATTCCTGACTTATTCGACACTCTAAAGCAGATGCGTCAAACTCATTTTAGTTCAGGGGCCAAATACAGACCAGTTTGATCGTGGGCCACAGATTTTAGGCAGGAAAAAAAGGAAATTCAACATCAATGTGCCATGGTTTGCACTTCCACGTATAAAAGATATATAATGATAAACTAAAGTATGTGAGTATATCAGTCCCTGCAGGATCTTCACTTAAATTTCCCTGATTTGGAGAATTTGGAGAAATTTCGAGGAATATTTTGAGGAAAATTTGCCGGATTTTGGAAAAATTTAGAGTTCTTTCAACAATTTCACATGACGGCAGTCATGTGAAAAACTGAGCTCTGCAAATGTTGTGGATTTTAATTATCGTATTTTTCGGATTATAAAAATTGACAGTGCGCCTTATGTATTAACTTAATATGTCAAAATGTTTTAGTACAACTTTGGTAAACTATGAAGCTGCACTGCTTGATGGATTTTTGGCGCTTTAGGGCTACCGTAGTCAGGCGCCTCGTGGAGTGATATGTACCAGTTCTGTGCTTTAACATACTGAACTGAAAAAGTGAGTGTATTGTTCTGTATTTTATGTGTTAAACCTGAACAATGTTGAGAGTTATTGTTAATGAGTTGAATAAAGTTTGACTTATCTCACTATTTTGTTTTGCTTAATGCGTCTTATTAATAATAATAATAATAATAATAATAATAATAATAATAACAACAAACCGGTGCGTCTTATGTATAAAAATAGATCCTGTCAGACCCATTCATTGATAGTGCGCCTTATAGTCTGAAAAATACGGTCTGTATTTGGAGGGGCTGAGAAATCTATAACTGAATGAGTTGGTCATTTATAAATTGTTTCATGTTTTTCCTATCATTTTTTTTTTTTTACTTTCTGGCCGCATTTTATGCTCTAAACTAAAGCAGTGTTTCTCAAATGGGGGCACGTGTACCCCTCGGGGGACGCAACGGCACTACAGAGGGTTTATTTTTATTTTTGTAATTAAAACAACACACAATCCTAAACAACTGTATTCACGTTGTGAAATATAAATACAGTTAAACTAAAATGCAGTAAAAAAAAAAAGTGTCTATTCGTAACCCTCGGTGCTATTGGTACGTTTACTGAAGTACACCTACGTAGCGTCTGGGTTAGGGTTATGTTTAGGGTTAGGTTTAGTTTTAGTCACGTGACCTAAACTGGCCAATGATGTCAAATGTCTTTGGGGTCGCCAGAAATTCTTGATATCAAAATGAGGTCATGATCCAAAAAAGGTTGAGAACCACTGCTCTAAAGGGCGCGACCTTGAGTTTCCATGACACTTTTCTAAGGCTTTAACGGTAAAACCAAAGAGGAGGAGGAATAAAAACCAGACAACACTGACTACAGATGAGAATACACAAAAAAGGACTGTTCAGAACAACTCAAGAATGTTTGACCAGAGAGACATGTAAACCCATGTAAATTTGCGATGGTAAAACAGGGGACGGGACCCAGATAAGCAAACTGCTTCTCTCGTCTCCTTTTTCGGCATTTACAAAAACAAAAAAAAAAAAATGTAAAAAAAAAAAAGTGAATGTAACCATGTCGGAAATAAACTGAATAAATAAATAAATAAAAAAAAATAAAACATTTCTTTAGTAAGTCAATAAAACAAGATTTTTTATTTTTTATTTTTTGTATTTTTTATGAAAATAGAGTAATAGTTGAAGGTTTGAAAAAGTTGGATTTGCTAACAATCCAACGACCTTATCAGCTCGTCCAAACATCACCCTGTGTGCTCATGTCCTGCTCCCATGTGAAACCTTTGACTGGCTTTTGTGAATGAGGCCTATTGAGAGCCTATAGCTGGGCGTGTCCTCCTGTTTCCCTCCCACCTTTAATCCGACCATGCCTGTATCAATAACCTCCTCCCCCTCTGCCTGTCAGGGATCAATACACCTGTCCCAACATCCAACATGTGTGAGCCGTACCTCCACCTGTCCCTGATAATAACCAGACCCTCACCCTGCCTGAGTGCCTATGTTTGGCCTCCCTCACTCAAGTCTTTGTCCAAGTCTCAGGCCTCACACAAACACACACCCATACTTGCATCATAGTCACAAAACTCAATGAAGCTTTAGTTCAGGAAGTGAGATAATGTGAAGAGGGCTTTAGGGTCCGGAAGGAAAGGAAATCAGAATCATTAATTAAACACAACTTAATCCCATTAGATTCCACGAGATTTAGTAGAAGTCATACACAAGCAGTGTTGAAGTTATACCAAGTAGATATTATATAACTAAATATAAAAACTTCCTCTACAAAATGCTTTTTGTTAGTTGAACTGCTCATATATAACCATGTGTTCTGATACTGTTTTTATTGGACATGTTAGTGCGAACAAGATTTCAAACCACTTTAATTATCTTTTAAGCACAATATCATTTTATTAAACCATGATAAAAGTATCTGTTCACAATGTGTTCCAATTTATAAACTTCTGATTATATTCACTGGTGTCTGCTTTGTGCAGATGTATGGTCCGTCTTTGACACTACACCCAAAGCTGTCAGTCAATGGATGAATTTACATTCATCTAAGAAATAAAATGAAAAAAAAAAACACTAAATTTGCAAAAATTTTGATTTAACAATTTCTTGCACAAGAAATGCCAAACAGCGGGCACCTCAAGGATGTTTCTAGAGACAAAATATTGTTTCTTTAGAAATGTTTTATTTTGAAACCAAATCACAATCCGGCACCAAAGCTTTATTAGCTTTTCTTACCTGGAACTAGTTTATGGTGAGAATAACATTATAACATTAGCCTAAACTATAGTACACTAATGTTAATATTGATCCGATATCAGCAAACGAAAAAAACAAGTATTGCTTTATATTAGCCTGCTTCTATAATCCCAGATACATCTACATTTGTTTTTATTAGATTTATTGAGGCCATTTTTTAGGATGATATTATTTATTCTTTACTTTTTCTATTGGATACCATTGTAGAATGTTAATATTTAAGTTAAATTATATATATATATATATATATAAATTCTTTTAATGGGATTTTTCAGGCCATTTTTAGGGTCTTCTTATTTATTTTTATCTTATTCAATTGTAGAATATTCTTGTTTAAGGTTAAAATGTATGCAACCAATTGGATAATAATGGGTCTATCTTTCTCATACCTTCTGTTAGAGTAATATCACTTGATAAAGCCTTAATTTTCCAACATTAGACACAAGAAAACAAGTTATAAAAGTAAGCTATGAATGATTTGCGCTGATACCGGGTCGATATCAGTTAAAGCGCCAAGCAGCAACATTGGTATCTTATCAGAAATGTAAAACTTGTATCGGGACACCCTAATAATCACTGTTTTTTTTTTTTTTTTTTTTTTAGATAAGTTGATATTTTAACACTCATTTGCTCTTGATTCAGATTACATCATTGTATCTGATAAAGCTGAACAAGAGAAACAGGTGTTAAAGCTTTGGGTGAAAAAATTATATTGTTTTTTTGTTAATTTCATTGTCAAACACATTTGTGTTTGCCTTGATAAGTTTAAATATAGCTGATAATTTAAAAAATCTGGTGCTATTCAAATAAAAACCAAAATAAATAAGCAATAATACTAATAAGGGGGAATGTCTATATCTCTGTACCATTCCATACAACAGTCTTGTTCAAAGCCCTTGTCAGACTATCTTGTGTTTGTGGTTAATATGTAACGGGCTGGTCGATACAGCTGCTGGCTGAGCTGACAGACTCAATCTGTGTGTGTGATTAAGGAGTTCATAGTGCTTCATGAGCCTCCTCTCTCTGCTGTTTACCTTTTCCCTCAATCAGTAACTTCCATGACTCAGTGCCACACATGATGGTGTGTGAGTCACCTGCTGTGAGAACACACCAACACACATGTGAGCTTAAAAAGAAACAGAATTGACAGAAACAGAGACAAAGTCCATCCAATATGTCCAAATAATTAAATTGTGCTGGGTAAATCATGCTCCTTATCCAAACTCCATTTAGAATCCAGAGTTTGCGGATCAATACCAAGCGCTTTGGCTCATTGATTGACTGCATTTTGTTGTTTTTTTTTCTTTTTCCATTTGCTTTTCCTGATTTTATCTCTGCATTATTAGTGGGCCCTGATAAGCCTGTATTCCCTGACCTCAGACCTACTGGGTGACAAAGGTGCAGAATGGTTTATCTGTGCAGGTGCCACAGGACACACGTCATCAACAGGAGGGTAAAAATCATTCTGGCTATATATGCTTTTACAAATATGGAAGTTTTTTTGAATAACACACCTTCAGAAAATAAGAGTCCCCATAACTGATCCCTGCGGTGCTCCCAGCAGACTGCTGCACCTTTGCAAACTGCTCCTAATTTGTGCAAATATTGGGTAAAGTACTGAGGTGGGATGAGATAACCTATTAGTCACATAACCAGCCAGCCATTCAGCCTTCACTGATTAAACAGCACACGACAAGTGCTGCACACACACACACACACACACACACAAGGCCTGGAAACCAGATACACACACTAATCTGTTACCCGTCAGATACAAACAAACTTAATAAATATTAAGATTGTATTAAATTCACTGGGGACAAGCAACAGCTTAATTTTTTGGGGGGATATCATCAAACCTACAACATAGGACAAGGGTTCCCAATCAGGGGTACGTGTAGCCCAAAGGGGACTTGAACACTTTGCATGAGGCACTTAATCATTTATGGATTTATTTAAAGCACAAGTAATTTAATAATCCTATTTCAGACACTGTATGTGAAATAAACAACAATGTCACATTATTTACTCACAAAATCTTTAGTAAGATGAAGATAATCAAACATATATATATTTTTAAACAAACTAAAGTAGCTGTATTTTCTGATATACAATATTTATAAATGCATATAGGAAATAATTCATTGTAATTTTTAATACATGCATCTCTAATGAAAATCAATATTTTGTTGAGGAAACAGAAATAAAACAAAACTTACTCCTATTTGGAAACGATGATCAAGGATAAACAAGACAGAAAAAGATGGAGAAACACTGACTTAACTCAGATTGAATTCTTAGTTTATTACAAATATTAATACTGATACTCAATGGGTGGATATGATTAGTCAGTATTAAATTAAGCCTTATTTGGATAAAAGAAACAGCACATACATTATATCCATCTTAAGATATACTAATGTAAGAAAACAGGGGAAGTTACAATTAACACTGTGAATAAGAGCAGCTTAATATTAATGTAGACAGGTCACATTTAAGAAAGAAGCTTTAGATTTTAATAAATAATATTGCTTACATTTCTAATCTCTGCGTTTACACTGCCACCTACAGTTGATCTGTGCTATAACAGCTCAAATATAGAAACATCTCACTTTTTCCTTTTTGTTTTTTGGTTAGATTTACACTTAAATGTGAAACAGGTATTTTTTTTTAATTAGTTGTGCAGTGTAAGCGATTTAATCTCAAACTACTGAGATTACTGAAACAACAGCACAGCAATGCTCATCCTAGAATGTAAAAAGCTGAGGGTGCCTTGCTCAAAGACACATCTGTAAATATGCATTATATATATTTATAAATTCTAAACACCAAAACACGATAATGGAATCATTGACCAAACCGAAATATGCTAAATTAATACATTTAGTTCAGGGGCCAAATATGAACCAGTTTGAGCTCAAGTGAAGGGTGAAAAAAAAAAGCAGTTGCAACATTATTTTAGCTTAGTTTGCACTTCCACATATAAATGACAAACTATTTTACAATATCCAAGCAATAAATGAGACCCTGCAAGATTTTAACTTCAAAATGTCTTGATTTTCTGACAAAACATTCTGCAATAAAGGGAAACTTTGTGGGAAATCGCAAAAATTTTTGAAATAGTGATTTCTTCATGATTTGGGACTGCAGTCATGCAATATACACAGAAAAACAGTGAGCCTCTGAATATTATAGTGTTTCAATGAATATGGAAGAACCAAGATAACTCATTTGGTAATTTAATTAATGCTTTCCCACTTTACTTTTTACTGTGGGCCTATTTGAGCGTGCTCAAGGGTCAGATTTGGCCTCCACAACTTGAGTTTGACACCATTAGATACTCTTGCAACCTAAAAAAATCAAGTGTGGGCTTTGGCACTGAACATTTTTTATGTTACAGATGATTACGTACTAAAGACCAATGGTGGTACAAGGGGCTGTTATGTTTAACGTTTTATTCTCTGGTATAGAAGTGTCTCAAACTTTCTGATTTAGTAAATAATAGTTTGCGTGTAACTTGTGGGCCCACTGGAAGAACAGTCTTCACTGTAATAAAGATAATGGACATCCTATTTTAATAAACAAAATTAGTGAATAAAGACCACAATGGTATATGTATGCCATGTGTGAGGTGCTTGTGAAATGAGCCACTTACTCTCAGATCTAGGAGTAATTCTGATTTCATTCTAAGCATAAAGGCTCATTGTTCCAGAATGGGCACAGAAGACGCCATGAACAGCAGCGTGTGTACAAATATTTTATTTTGTTAAGCACTTTATGCCATGAACTCGTATGGGATTGGCTCCAGCAGCTGAGGCTCATTTTTCTTGGTGCTGACAAAGTGAGCATCACGAGGAGGAGCGGGCTAAGGAGAAGAAATAAATCACTGCTTAGTAAAGACATCATTGTGTCACAACAACATGAGAATTGAATTGAATGAAAACAGCAGCTGTTCACACACCTGACGCTTCAGCTCCACCCAGGTTCCGTTCTGCTTGGCATCCAGCTTCTTGCTCTCGTTCTCTTTGACTCTCTGCAGGAAGCTGTCTCTGCTCTTTGAGTGTTTCACATGCTCAATGCGCACATTAATTCTCTTGGCCAAGATCCTGCCCCTGAACATGAAACAAACAACACCTGATAAAGTCACAGTGAAACAGCGTGCATGTTACATGTGTAGAACACCATCGCTGTCTCCCCAGAAGACATCCCGGGCAAAACATAGTGTTAGACCGAGGTGCCAAGGGAGGAACTACTTTCCCCCACATGAATGACCACAAAGGACACAAAAAGGTTCCTGGTGGCAAAGTGAAGATGGGGTTACAGTTCTAATGCATCCAAACAAAACTAAAAAAATAGATGTTAGATAGCCAGAACAATCTCATAAAAAATACAGTTAAAACTACAGATGAAAAAGTATCTTTTAAATTCATTTGAACATCAGAGGAAATTGTAACTAATTAAAAATATGGTTAAAACACATTGAATAATCTTGTAACATTTGAATGAGCTTTTACACTGACAACAAAAACACAATAAGCGCAATAAAAATGATTCAAAGGCTTCAAACCTTTCATGGGTGAATACATATACTCATTTGTTACTTACTTGACCTGCTTGTTGACAATGATGCCGACAGCATGTTGAGTTACATTGTAGACTCGGCCTGTTTTGCCGTGGTAGCATTTGTGAGGCATTCCTTTCTGAATGGTTCCTGTGCCCTGAACACAAGTAACATCAAAAACAAATCACTTAACACTGTTCCTGTTCTCTGCAGCTTTACAACATTTCTGATCGATACAAGATTCTGAATCATAGCATTTGCGTCACCTTATTTTTACAAGGTGGTATTTTTAGCATAGTCCTTTGCAAATTTAATAATGTGCCTTACGTATCTATCCACAATAAATATTTAACCCATTAAGTGCAAAAGTATTTATAGCACAGGGTGAACTGAAAAGGAAAATTGTGCAAAGGTGGAGCAGTAACAGACGGCACAGGTCCTGTAGGCAGAAAACTACAGATGTGCTTTAAGTGGATAGAGAAACTTAATGCAGGTATACTTTTTACCTATAATCAAAAGTAATGGTTAACTAAATGTTTTTTGTTTTAAGAGTTTTTTCTTTTTTCTTCAGACGTTTATATTTTGATAGTGCTTCGAGAAGACTATTGTTGTAATTTGCGCAATATAAATAAAGTTGAATTGAATAACAAAAATTGGAATTGGCTTTGAGAATATTTCCTGGTCTCTGTCATCAGTAAAATCCCTGTATGTAACAGTATGCATGCTCTGTTCAGTGTTTGAGACACTGAACAGAGAATAAATGAAGGCAAATTTCTATGTTCCCATCAATAGCTGCGTTTCCATTACCCTAAAAAATGCACAAAATCTAAATAGCGCAATAAAAACTGGTAATGATAACACCTGAATTTCGAAAAACACTCATATCCCTAAAAAGTTTCTACGCTTTAATGAGGAGGTATTTCAGACATTTCAATATTAAAATGTGTAGCAAAAGTGCTATGGAAACAAAGGAATACAGAGTGTTATAAGCATCCATCTTCCTGCATCAAAGTCTCACAGAATGAAATTTCACAGCAGTTACAAGGCTCCAGCCTAAAACAACATTCAATGCACAATTATACTTTGTCAACATTTAGAAAAATCACTTATTTGGCAAAAATGTGTAATAGAAACCCAGCTATTGATGGCTCTTTCCTTGTTCACACAAATATTCCTCTGAATATTATAAATAGCTAATAAATAATTATAGCAAAGCTCAATGACTTAAGCAGGATTGAATGTTGAAATAATCCTGTTCAGCTCAGCCTTTGAATATTTTCTCACCAAAACATCATTCCCTCAAAGTAGATGGTTTACCTTGATATCAACAATGTCTCCTTTCTTGTAGATGCGCATGTAAGTGGACAGAGGGATTGGGCCTGAAAGGTACACAAAGTCCACAAGATTAGAACATTTTTTACAAGATCATGAAAACCTAAACTACAGAAGCATAAAAAATAAATAAATTTAAAAAAACCCACTACTGAACTATGTGTACAAGTAAACCTTTGAGTCACAATTTTTTTTAAATTTCTTTTCATTTTTAAATCCAAAAATTGGAGCTAGTTGTTTAAAGTGATCTTCAGTGTGCACTCAAAGGCAAATTTGGAATTAAAATATCCTCTGAACAGTTTGTTCACAGCTAAATTCACCACATAGACGGACACATCAGTGACATAGTTAATTTTTTTATTTAGTTGTTAATAACACTCACCATGCTTGCGGAATGGCCTGCTGAACATGTACCTGGTCCCCCTCCTCTTACCCCTGGTGTTCGTCATGATGCCTGTTTACTGAGAGCACAAACATTACACGTCAGTGCTGCAATACACACAGGATCTATTAATTTATGAACTGACAATAGGACTTTACAAAAAATAGCAGTAACATTAAAAAAAAGGCCTGTGAATTGAGAAAAATGCCCATTCAAAGGATACAAATCGGGCGTTTTTTTTTTAAAAAATGTGCACTTGCACATCCAAACTAATGACAGGAATCGGTCGCTTGTTTCCACCTTCTAACAGGTGAAATAAACAAACTGTACAGGCCAAAGAATACAGCACTTAGTAGAAAAACAGCAGGCGTATCAGTGCGTTAGGCCCACATGGAGCCACGCTGCTGCCGGTAAACGGACTTGTTTCACCGTAAGTACAGCTTCAAACCACCAGCAATAATTCACTGTGTTACCGCTACACATTTAAATCACGATAACACAACCAACCGAGTTCACCAAACCTGCCAAAAACACAGAAAAATGAGCTTTAAGCGGAGAACATCTTACCCCCGTTTAGACAAGATGGCGGGTACGGCAGAAAGAGAGATCAGGACCCCAAACTCCGCCTTGGAAAACATGACAGAGGCAGACCGCGATATTGCCTGCTCTAAAATTTATTTTTAAATAAATGTATATGCGGGCACGCTCACGTGCGCGCGCGTGTGTGTGGCGTTTCAACTGGGCAGGATCACACAAAATGTACTATTCCCAGTTCATAAACATAATTCCATAATTGACAATCATACTTCTAATTGACAAAGTATGTGACCTTATGTAACACGTGATAAACAATAATGGAGTTTCATTTGATGACCAATGGTTTTCCAGTAATTCTTCCTCCCTAAAATAAAATAAAAAGAAATAAAGTAAAATTATGTCCGCTTTGGTGTGCAGGATTTGGCCCACAAGCCTTGAGTTTGATATATGTGAAGTACATGGTTTTATTCAGGTTGAACAGGAGCTGATGGTCATCTTAGCGTCCAGGTTGTAAATACAATAGCGTGAGTTTTCAACTTTGATTTTGACTGCCAGTAAACAGGAAAATATGTGGTAACAGAAAACCAAAACCGGAAGTTGTGAACCGTGAACGCTCTCGTGTTTGGTGTTGCCAGATAAGGAAGACAAATTCCCGCATCAAAACTGGGAGGAAAAAAACCTGCCTGTTTAGAGATTTAAATAAAGATGCGCCATGCAAGCAGCTGTGCATTGTCTACTTGAGGTTTGATTTACTCCTATTTCATTTGACATATTCAATGACAATTGTCTCATTGAAAATCATACTCATAGAAAAAGTTATGCTTCAGATTTGACACCATATTTGATCATTGGTTTTTTGTAATACCATGAGTAACTTCCACATTTTTATGGGGGTAAATCCCTCATCTAAAGCAAGAAGATAGAAATGACTTTTTTAACCATTTTCACTTTTTTGGCTTGGCCTCATGTAAGGTTGGGCTTTTTATCTGTCATATTTCAAATATAATTCTGTCAGATACAATTAATAATTGGAAAAGCCTGTTTTTAATTGGGCTGTCAAAGTAGTTGGAAATGTGTCTTATTATCAACAACTACCATTTGCTAAAAATCTAACACCAACATTTACCAACGTCTCACTACAAACTGTATAATACCTAAATTGGTTCACAACACAAAACGTAACCATTTCTCATAAATGGCTCTGAACTCGTGAAATGGCTGTGTTTCATCTACCCAGTCTTTTATTATATATTCAATTTTTTGGGTCTCAAAATATTTTTTTTTTGCAATTAATCACTTTTTTTTTTATTGAAAATGTTTATTTTTGATTGAAGAAAAAAACATTTTACTGAAGTTTTTTATTTGATTAAATAATAAAGACATAAATCTACTTCAATAGTTGTGTAAAGATCATCTAATTGAATTATCTAGATATATGTATGCTTTTAATTTACGAAGATTTTACTGTTATTCTATTTTTTTTCATTTTTTGTAACACTGTTCCAAGCTGCTCCAATTTTGTTGTATGACTTGTCTTGTACAATGACAATATGTGCCATTTGATCTAATGCCATCTAATGTAACCTCATATTTTCAGGGAAATCTCACATATTACTAGGTTCATGTAACCATCTGCAGGGTATTCCAGAAAGGAGGTTCAACAAACTCTGAGTCTAAAACTCTGTCAACATACCCCGTGATAGGAAACTCTATAGGTTTCCGATTCCCTTACAGCTGGGTGGTCTATCAACCCTGAGTATGTAAACCTTGGGTTACTTACGAGCACGAGGGCGATAAAAAAAAAAAATCATAAATGGAGCAAAGATAACAGGAACTACCATGGTAACCACCAGGAAGAGAGTGATTTATTCACCCCGATGGGTGAATTAAGCCGGCATTTTTGGAATATGAGCATGTTCTAAAGTTGCGTTCACACAGAACGCCACTTCAGCAACTATAGTCGCTTAAATCACCTATGATGAGTCGCTTGAACATTGTCTCGCTTTTTGGTCAAGTCATCACTTCATCGCTCCAGTGACGACAGGGTAATAATATGAATAGAATGTGCCTGCAGAGCCGGGGCTGCTGTATAGAGAGGGCTGATTACCTAGCTACAGACAGTGACGACCGCTTGATGTTGCATCATTTACATTGATTTTGAATGTACTGTAGTTGGCCGAGTCATCTGGACATCCAAAAAAAAAGAGACTATTGTTAGATTTGAACCTTAACCCTATTCTTTCACGGGTACTGTCTTACTCGTTGTGCCAACGTAACATTCATATTGCAATGCTCTCTCTAAATTTCACGAAAATGCTCTGTATCCACAATGTTGTAAATAAAACTAGTTTTCTTTATAATGTAAAGCAGCACAACATTTGTAACGATGTGACTGAGCCACGTCTGTGGTGTGTGATGTTACTAATATGTGTCAGAGAAGAGTGTCAAGGAAAATCAAAGTGTTCCTTGAAAAGCAGTGTTCATGTGGGCAGATAGACAGAGCTCCTCTCCTTCCTCACGTCCACTATCATCTCCATGGTCTTGTCCGTGTTGAGGGTGAGGTTGACCACCTCCCTCCTGTAGGCCACTTTGTCTTCGCCAGTGATACGCCCTATCGCCACGATGTCGTCTGCAAACTTCAGGATGGTGTTGTCCTTGTGGGAGGCGACACAGTCGTGGGTGAACAGGGTGTAGAGGAAGGGGCTAAGAACACAGCCCTGTGGGGTGCCAACATTAGTGTGGATGCTGGTTGAGGTCCTGTTCCCAACCCTGACAAACTGAGGCCTGTCAGTCAAAAAGTCCAGCAGTCAGTCACAGAGGGTGGAGTGAAGTCAGAGGGAAAACAGTCTATGGGTGAGCATGTGGGGAATGACCGTGTTGAAGGCTGAGCTGTAGTCTATAATACAACATACCTCGCTTTCAGGAATGGGATAGTCAGAGTTCCCCTCATTTGAGTCCGAACATAGTCAGAGTTTGAACATAACCTGTTTTCTGGAATAATCATTTGATGTTTAATAAATTGAATCCGGAAGCAACCCAACCTGGCAACACAGCTATCGCTGCGGACCCCGTCCGTGACGGGCTGGGCGGAATCGCGTGCCTGCCCTCACGCGGGCAGCCTGCACGGTCCCATCAGCGCGCGATGGTTTGGTGGAAGATGGCGCTAGCCGGATGGAAATCCTAATGACAGTCTCCAAACTTGCGTCTTTTTGTACCATGGTGAGTGCGCGACGATGCGGTTCTATCCACGGGACACAACGTAGCCCACAGCCGCTCGTTTAATCAGCTGTTTAAACCGTGTGTTTACCAGCGTAAGAGGTTTTATCCGCTGCCTGTGCTAGCCAAGCAGTTTTTCCGTCCGTAGCAGCCACCTCCTATCAGCCTGTCCTCTGTGCGTTAGGGGTCCGCACACGGACACACAGCGGAGCTTTGCTGCTCCCTAGCTCCTCAGTGGGTGATTTAAACATGTACTAACTAGCAGGTTAGTGTGACACAGCACGGTGACAGTGCACCTGCTGCAGCTGGAGCTAATGGGCTAACCTGCAGAGGCTAAACCAGTGTCAGCAGCTGGATTAAATGGATGACCTCTCACTGGCCTGTAGCTTCCTGCGGTGTGTGGACAAACGGCAACAACAGGACACGTCTACGTGTCGTGTTGGCCTTCGGTTAAATACACGCAATGACGACACTGCCTTAATGTCGCACCGTGTTTTACTAAAGCTAAATCTCTGCATCCACAGACCGGATAATGGCTTGTTTACATTATTCACTGATTTAACACCATATCTAAGCTAAAGTTGCTAGCATAGGAAATGCAACATATTTTGTCTAATAGCGCTTATTTTCCTCCAAAGGTGATCAAAAAACAGCACTAACAGAACTGCATATTACTTTTTTTTCTTTACATTTTTGATTAAGTAATTAACATTTTTTGTTTTTAATGACTTTTCCGTTTTGTCAGTGATAGGACTGGGCAATATGGACCAAAACTCATATCTTGATATTTTTTTCTTAAAATGGCGATATACGGTTAAATTCTTGATATTTTTACTTCAAATCTAGTCTGACCATGAAGACAATTCTGAGTTAAATTTTCTGATACAAAATGCCACAAAAGCACATTTATCAATAAACAGTTGCACAATATGTGCCACTTTTGGCTTTTTCTCCTATAAGAGACAGCACGTGTGAGTGAGTTCTGTATTGTGGCTCGTTTAGTGGTAGATCTGGATTAGGACACACTAATTTAGCAATCCATCTAACTGTGCCTTTCATGCTTTTCTGACAAGTAGGGAAAGCAGTGACTCATAAAACAAGTATTTTGATACAAAATAAGTTATGAAAAAAAATTATATCAGATTTTTCTATAACGCCAAAACAGAGAACTCAGTACATCTTGAATCCCGATATATTGACCAACTCTAGTCAGTGGGTTACATTGTTGTATGATTAATTTCCAAAAATACAAAAGATGCAAAGTGCCTTTAGTGATAATTATATAGTTAATACAAATAATCATTGTATTTCAAGACCACTGATATCACTCTTTTTGCTGTTGCACGCATTACACTTGCGTTTCTGCTTAGTTTAAGGAGTTTGCATGTATTTTCGTTATCATTCTTAATGTAAACGATAAATTAAGGAGTGTTGTGTGTGCAAGACCAGTACTACACACCTCTGTCAAACAAAGTTCTGCCCAGATGATGCACTCATTGCAAAGCTGTGGGAATTCCCAAACCAGCAGAGCAGAAGAGGACGAGGTCACTGTGTCCATTGAAATGCAGAAGAGAAAATTACGGTTTCTTTTCTTGTGAAGTCTGTGTCCGCTTTTAGCTTCACCGTGCATACAGATGCACTCACACTTGCCGACTGTCATCCCTCAGCAAGCTCTGCACTGGCAGCACATGTCAGCATATCTGGATAATGAGGCCCTTGTGTGCAAAGCATTGATGATGCTGAGTCTAAAGTCTATAGATATAATCACTGTTTCCAGCTTGGTTACAGGATTTAAACCTTACTAGCATTATTGCAAATATTCGACTGCTAAGCAAACATCAAATAACACACAGAATGACTGAACTCTGGTTAGATTTTGTCCAAAATATATTTGTTCTGATTTTATTCCAGTCATCCTCTAAATCGCAGGTGTCAAACTCGAGGCTTAGGGGCCAAATCAGGCCCTTTGGAACATACAATGTGGCCCGCAGGAGAAAGTAAAAATAACTTCAAACAAATTACTTTAGATGTAGATATCTGTCCCTCCAAATTCACATATCAAATCAAACATTCCTGTAATTTCCCGCGCCTATATCACATGACTAGTCATTTTTAAATGCTTTAAAAAAAAAAAAAAAAAAACTTTTTGCATGTTCTTGCATTTTAACACAAAAAGTCAAGGAAATTTCAATAAAGCTGCAACAGGGACTGATATTGTCAGTGCCTTACATACTGTATATTATATCAGTTATATGTTGAAGTCAGAGCTGGGCGATATGAACTAAAACTGAAATCTTTGTTTTTTTCTTAAAAGGGCAATATACCATATGAATTGACATTTTTAACTAAATAAAGTCACCAGAAAGACAATTCAGGGTTAAATTTGCTGATGCAAAATGCCACACAAGCACATTTATTAACAAACGGCTGCACTTTTTTATGTTTCACTTTTGGCTTTTTTGCCTCTAAGGGACAGCGCATGTGAGTGAAGTTCTGTAGTGTGGCTTGTTTAGGGGAAGGTCTGGGTTTTCATGCTGTTCTGAGATTTAGCGATTCCTAAAGCGAGTATTATAATACAAAATAAGCTATGAAATAAAAATATATATACGATATTGTAATCTATATCACCAAAGTAGAAATATCATATATATTGGATCTTGATATATCGCTCAGGCCTAGTTGAAATTTAATTATGGCACAATAATGTTGGAATTTTTCTATATTTTTTTTTAAACCACCCAAAATCTGTGTTTCACATAAGCTGTTTGTGTTGTTCTGTGCTTGGACAGGGCGCCAATGCCTCTGCTCTGGAGAAAGAGATTGGATCTGAGCAGTTTCCGGTCAACGAGCACTACTTCGGTTTGGTTAATGTAAGTAGAGATTGATGCACGCTTTTTTTTCAGCTTCTTCTCCTCCGAACGTGTATTCAAGCCCATCCTCTCTTCTCCTGCGTCCTGTTTGGTTTTATAGTTTGGGAACACCTGCTATTGCAACTCGGTGCTGCAGGCGCTGTACTTTTGCCGACCCTTCCGGGAGAAGATCTTGGCGTACCGCAGTCAGCCGCGCAGGAAGGAGAACCTGCTCACCTGCTTGGCCGACCTCTTCCACAGCATCGCCAACCAGAAGAGGAAAGTGGGCGTCATTCCTCCGAAGAAGTTCATCACACGGCTACGCAAAGAGAACGGTGAGAAAGGAACGTGAAGAGAAAACCCTCTGCAGTAGGACTGTGCATTGCAATGTCACGATACCTTATATTTCAGTACTAATTACAATACATACATCGCAATATCAACAATTACACATTTACAAGTAGAAAATATGCAATTTATTTCATTTTCTTAAATTTGCGAGAACAAGTAAATGGTAACTACTGTAATTGGATTTCAAGCACCAATATATAAAAGTGGTGGTATTTATCAAACTGTCAAATTCCTTTGTAAAAAAAAAAAAAAAAAAGTTTAACTTTCTTTCTACAACAGATTCTGATTCTGTTAAGTTTTTTACGTTAAAAAAAGTAACCACATCTAATAAAATGACCAGTATGTTTTATGAAAATAAATTGGCAATCAACTCCCAAGCTAAAATGCATTGAGGAGTGAGGTAGTTTAACAAGGTATTATGTAGTTCACTGAGGCCTAGTGACCAGCTGTTTACGTGCTATGCATAAGTAATTATTTTTTTTTTTGTGTTAAAAACATGATTATAAACAATTATGCAATAAAATTCATTAATATATTTAATTGCAATAACAAAACATGCATTGCTGTCGTAAAAAAAAAATTGCTCCTCATGTAGTGTTGACCTTTGACAGCATGTGCAAAAACATGATTAAAAAAAATAAATGAACTTGGACATTTTTTGGATCGATACAGTAATCACATGGCGATATATCACAATGTATCGCAGAATCCAATTTTTTTTTTCCTACACCCTCTACTCTTTCCATTTTATTCTTCAGAGCTGTTTGACAACTACATGCAGCAGGATGCCCACGAGTTCCTGAACTACCTGCTCAACACCATCGCCGACCTGCTGCAGGAGGAGAGGAAGCAGGATAAGACCAATGGCCGCCTAGCTAACGGCACACTGGACTCACAGAACAACAACAGCAACGCCACGCCCGCTCCCACCTGGGTGCACGAGATCTTCCAAGGCACTCTGACCAATGAGACTCGCTGCTTGACCTGTGAAACAGTGAGATATCACACACATCTAGTTCATACATCATTTCTAGCCCTGTAAAGTCAACTTTCTGTTAAATACAGTGGGGCAAAAAAGTAGAGGTATGTAATTTTCCTCATATGTACACTTCAACTGTGAGAAATAGAATTTGAAAAAAAAATCCAGAAAAATCACATTGTGTGATTTTTAAATTATTTATTTGTATAATGCTGCAGGAAATACATATTTGGTGAATAACAAAAGAGCAACTCAATACTTACTGTAATGTAACACTGGTTGGCAATGACAGAGTTTGGAGTCAGACTGTTTGAAGGTGATGAGGGCGCACGGTGGCTTAGTGGTTAGCACGTCCGCCTCACAGCAAGAAGGTCCTGGGTTCAAGCCCTGGGGTGGACACTTGGGTCCTTTCTGTGTGGAGTTTTGCAATGTTCTCCCCCGTGCTGCGTGGGTTTTCCTCCGGTACTTCCGGCTTCCTCCCACAATCCAAAAACATGACTGTAAGGTTGATTGGAGTCTCTAAAATGCCCATAGGAGTGAATGAGAGAGTGAATGGTTGTCTGTGTCTCTGTTGCCCTGTGATGGACTGGCGCCCTGTCCAGGGTGTACCCCCGCCAAGCGCCCCATGAGAGCCGGAGATTGGCACCGGCAGACCCCCGCGACCCTGTTAAACGGGAAATAAGCGGGTAAGAAAATGGATGGATGGATGTTTGAAGGTGCGTACAGGTAACAGATAACGAGTTCAAACAGGTGCCATTAATACAGGTAACGAGTGGAGGACAGAAGAAGTAACAGGTCTGTGAGAGCCAGAATTGGCGTCAAATACTTATTTTATGCAAGAATTTACAAATGATTTTTATAAATATCACACAATGTGATTTCCTGGATTTTTTTACACATTCTGTCTCTCACAGTTGAAGTGTACCAATGATAAAAATTACAGACCTCATCTTTTAAAGTGGGACAATCGATGGCTGCCTAATACTTTTTTTGCAACACTGCCAAAGAAATGGTAGAAAACAAGATGAAAAGTCAAGTAAATGAACTTTTTCTGAGCTTCTCCTTTCCTGCTGTCGGTGTGCTTGGTCTGTACAGCACTAGATCATCAGGATAGTTGCAAACAGTATCAACCTGCATGTTTTCTCCTCAGATAAGCAGCAAGGATGAGGACTTTCTGGACCTTTCTGTGGATGTGGAACAGAATACCTCCATCACACACTGCCTCAGGTACGGCTGTGTGACAGGAAACACGTCTAATGTGTGACACCTTGAGGACTAGTTTGACTGCTTTTCAATAGAAGCATTTAAACAATGCATGAATAATTAAATGGACACAGAATGGAAGGATAATTATGCTTTCTTTTCCCTCAGAGGTTTCAGTAACACAGAGACACTGTGCAGTGAGTACAAATACTACTGTGAAGAATGTAGGAGCAAGCAGGAGGCACACAAAAGGTCAGTGTGTACAACGTGTAACACACGTCTGACTGTGAGGAGTGTTTTCTTCCTGTTTGTGCGCTCGGTGTGGGCTCACTCGGCTCGTTTTCTATTCAGGATGCGTGTGAAAAAGCTGCCGATGATCCTGGCTCTGCACCTAAAGCGCTTCAAGTACATGGAGCAGCTGCAGCGCTACACCAAGCTGTCCTATCGCGTCGTCTTCCCCCTGGAGCTCCGCCTCTTCAATACGTCCGGGGACGCCACAAACCCAGAGAGGCTCTACGACCTGGTCGCTGTGGTGGTGCATTGTGGGAGGTGTGTATGTTAACTAGTAGGAGTTACTTTTTGCATCTGAACCCGCAGAATATTTGTTACTGAAGAGTTGAAAATTCAACTCTTAAGAATTAAGAATTATATTAACCCTTGTATTATCCTCAAATATATATGACACATTTTACCCACGGGGTCAATTTGACCCCAGGGATATTTGCCTCCTGTTTATTTGTTAAATACATAAAAAAAAAACCTTAATGAAACCTCGACCCATTCTCTAGCGCCACCATCAGGCCAAATAATTAATTTATCTTCAATAATTTGGCTGGCGTGTAGATGTAAGGTCACACATGGGTAACACAATTACAGATAACATCTTGGGGTCAAATTGACTCCAGAAGAACACCAATGCATGCAATATGCGTTCAGCACATTGAAAAAAAAATATCACGTGCGTTAATAATGCATAACTGCTCTTATTTTGAAAGTTTAGAAGCAAGTGTCTGTTTTGTTTGTGGCGCATTTTTCTATTACTATTTGTCCATTCATTTGCACTTATAAATAACAGGTAGAAGCCCCAGGAATAAGCAGCTCTGCTTTAATGTCACACATTAGTATTTTCTCAGGGAATTCTGCAAGAGTGAAACTGATTTTTAGCATCGTTAGAGATTAACTCAAAGGTTCCGTAGCAGTCTAAGCTTTTTCAAAGTTATCACCTGTTATCGTGTGGAAATGTTGATTGCTAATGTCATCTTCACATGTATAAGCAGTTGCACATAGCCACGTGTGCAGGAGGATGTGATGCAGTGTTGTCTCTCTTTCAGTGGTCCAAACAGAGGTCACTACATTGCTATTGTAAAAAGTCACGACTTCTGGTTGCTCTTCGATGACGACATCGTTGAGGTGGGTGACATCGTTTGCTACTTCCTTCATTTTTATATTATTATTGTTTTTCTCCTTTTTCCCCCTATTTTTTTTTCTTTATTCTTCCTTTTTTTTTCTTTCTTTGCTCGTCCCTCTAAATCCAAAGCGATCCCAGATTTATTCCCTAACGAGGTTTTTCTGTCATGTTTCTCCTCTTGTAGAAAATCGACGCGCAGGCCATCGAAGAGTTTTACGGCCTGACCTCTGAAATCTCCAAGAACTCTGAGTCAGGCTACATCCTCTTCTACCAGTCCAGAGATTAAAACGTGGGCCGTCGTGCTTCAGAGAGACGCTGAGCTTTCGCTCAGCCCAGGAGCAGCAGACTGTAATAAACGCACCTGCCCACGCAGCTGTAACTCATACCTGTGCTCTTAACGCACCCAGCGCTGCAGCTCAGCCGTGGACGTCCCTGCATCTTTACCAGATGCCGTTTTTTTGCTCTCACCCTCCACCGCTGCTGCTGCTGCTGTTGCCCTGACAACGACGAGACAACACTGAATGAAATCTGTGCTGAGATTGTTTTTAAAAAAAGACACTGAATGAGGGGTGTACCAATGTTTTTTTGGTTGTCTGAGTGACGTTCTAGTTTTTTGCCATGGGTGTGGGCTGAATGGGTATTTAATTATTCATCCGATCAGCCTGGTGGTTTCACCCCCTCGTATGTGGTTGCACTGAGAGTGGATGGAGGATGGAGTGGTTGAGGAGGGTGGGAGGGGGGGGGGTACCAGGTTGTGTGTTTCTACAATGTGTACAGAATGGTATTTGTATAAATATTACAGGAAAATAATATTATCATTGGAAGAGCTTAACCCCGGAGAAGATGTATTAACACTATGGTGCACTTTTGATACTGTTTTGTAGGTGTCTGCGAGCTTAATGTGAGGGTTTGCTTGATAAGGCCTGTTGTGAAGCGAATGTTTTCTGTTTTAAAGAAAAAGAAATAAAGCCAGTAAGATTGACTCTTGTGGATTTATTAATTTTTTTTTTTTTTTTTGTCCCATGAGTGAGCAAAGATGACTCATACCTGAGCTCAACGGCTCCCTCTCAGCGGGACAACCTCACAAAGCAAACAGCAGCGTTACTCAATATTTAATCCTTAAAAAAAAGTCATTAAGTAGGGTTGGGGTTAGTGTGGCTTATATAAAACATAAGCAATCAGAGGAGGAGGAGCTGACACACATTAGAGGTGGTGTTAATAGCACAGACAGGACCAGAATAGCAGGGTTTCGCAGCAGGAGAGTGAGCAGCATCTAGCTTCATCATCTTCACTGAAAGAGGAGAGAGACGTGCTGTGAGCAATGAGACGATCACATGTTACATAGAATGTAGCTCTCATTTATACCGTACTAGCCAATGTTAGGAGGATAAATAATTGCTTTAAGGATTCTAATTTCATATTAATTACTATCACCCTTCTAAGTAAAGAAATGTACCAGTTTAAAAGAGAGGGTTAAGACCCTAAACATTTCCCAATACAATCAAATATTAAAAGGCATATATTTGCCAAGGCTCTCAGTTTCCCCGTATCTATATCACATGATGGCAGTAATTTAGAAACCACAAATGGATGCAAGAACTCACAATTTTTAGAAAAAATCCTGCTATTTTCCTCAAATTATTCCAATAATTTCCCACAGATTAAATAAAAAATGTGTCATGAAATGAATTCAATTTAAAGTGAAGATTTTGTAGGGTTTGATATCTGTCACTTAATGCTTGGAAAATGTGCGTTACACATGGAAGTGCAAACCAGGGGACATTAAAGAGTAACTAAACCCCAAGGTTATGGCTTAAATTCCACTAGGGGAGAAATAAAAAAAAGAACCTTGATTATGGGCGGGGCTCCTGGAGCAGTAAAGACACGCCCAGGTTATATTAAAAAATCTCCAAAGAACAATCTATGCTATGCCCCCAACTTACTCAATATACTCTGATTGCAGAGTAGACAGGTGCTAAATCTTATAGGGGGTGGGGCCAACAGTGCCGGTTTGTGATGTAAGAAGTCACCAAAATGTCACAAACCATCATTCTCAGCCGATAGCAACATTTGATTGTAATTGCAGGGTTTAAACCCAAAGAGGGCAGTCACTCTTAAGTCACACTTAATTCATACCCAAATGCATTTGTTTTTAATGGAGGAAAAAAAGTGATTTGATGGTGGTTTAGTTACACTTAAATATGGAAATTACTGGTTTATCTGCAACCCACTGAACTAAAATGAGTTTAATACCACTGGGACTGGCATGGAGAAATGAACTCTGGATAATGAGAGCCAAGCTTAACTGGAGCTGGTTAAAAAAGAAAGTGTCTATTTGTATGGTTGTTGGATAACCCCCGGTGCTATAGAGGGTTTTCACGGCGCGTCATCAACCCGGAAGTCGCCATTTTGGAGATATAGCAGCAGGTCTACAAAGAGCACGCAGACAAGATAATCCCAAATTTTGAGACAAAATGGTGAACTATTGTCGTGTTTTTGGCTGTACCAATGGGTCAAACAGTGGGACACAGTTGGGGTTTTATAGATTGCCAAAAAAGATAAAAAATCAAGGAGAACAATCTCACAAGTTATCAGAGGAAAGGAGGCGCTTGTGGCTAGCAAAGCTAAACCAGGATCTACGAGGCAAAAATCTAGACAAACATCTGAATTTCTTCAGTCCATTTCTTGTCAGGTAAGTAAATTGTTGTTTGCAGCAGCTCTTAAAGGTCCCTTATCATGCTATTTTTCACCTCCATTTGTTCTAAGAACCCCAAAAACAAAGTATTTGAGGTTTATTTTCCCAAACTTGCCTGTTTTCCAAAGTTTTAGCCTCTGAAAAGTCACTTTCTGAGCAACTCTACACAAACAGGCTGATTTGCGGCCTACTTATGCATATTCATTGAGTAGGCGTGTCTATAGACAGGACACTGACTTCCTCCTCCCCGCACGGTGACGTAGGGCCAGAGGACGGCCCGCCCTCCTCCCACCCACTCCGTAGCTGAGCTCATGCTGCTTTATAAACACGAGACAGACCGTAGGGGCGGGGCATTCACCGGTACATACATAGACTGTAGTAATGCTCACCTTTGTCTGTGGGTGAGAGCTTCCTGGAGGCGTGGCTTCTCCAGCTCAGTGCCACGTCAAATTCGTCATCAAAGTGGGAACGCGTCATCAAATTGGAGCGAGGTGTTTGGGCTCACCCTGCAGTAAGAAAGGAGTAAATCACCCTCTAACTAATGATTGAGGGAATCAATGATAAAAACACTTTGGGCATGTTGTATGAAGCCCTATAGCACTTTATGATGTTTAAAACACAAAGTTGATTTCGTTTAACATGGATCCTTTAACTAAATTTCTAGTGTGATGATAATATAATTCATATTTCATATCAATGCCAAAACAACCCGTCATAAGAACAGTTTCTTCCCACAGGCTGTCACTCTAATGAACGCTAAACAGTCAAAGACTGTCAGACCCGTTGCTGTGAAATAACCCTGGAACTAAATTGTAACTGTGAATGTACATACACGTATATTATTTAATTTAAACATACATCTACGCACACTCATTAATGTAAATACCGGAAAAGATAATCACATGTTTACTTCATCATCCTTTTGCACTACTCACCACTGCAGGTTAGTTTTTAACCTACTGATGATGTGTTGTTGCAATATTCCGATGTTTGTCCAGATTTTTGCCTCGTAGTTCCTGGTTTAGCTTTGCTAGCCACAAGCGCCTCCTTTCCTCTGATAACTTGTGAGATTGTTCTCCTTGATTTTTTATATATTTTTTGGCAATCTATAAAACCCCAACTGGTGTCCCACTGTTTGACCCATTGGTACAGCCAAAAACACGACAAAGTTCACCATTTCGTCTCGAAATTTGGGATTTTTCTTGTCTGCGTGCTGTTTGTAGACCTGCTGCTATATCTCCAAAGTGGCTACCTTCCGGGTTGATGACGCGCCGTGAAAACCCTCTATTGTTACTGTTTACCGAAAGTACAAGTACGTAGCGTGTTAGAAGGTTAGGTGATAAAAACCCAATATCGCAACATTTTTGGGGGTTAGGGTTTAGGGCAAGGAGTCCTAGTCACGCGACCTAAACTGACTAATGGACTGACCTATCACGTGACCTAAACAGGCCAGATAGGGGCGCTTGCGTACGGATAGAATGTCGATATATTGATACGGCAACCGTAAGGATAGCTACTACTCCTTTAAAAAAAATAAAATAAAAAAATAAAATAAAAAAAAAGCGTCAATGAGCTGAATATTCCTGCTGTAAAAAAACAGTTTATTACAGGGATAGTCATCACATTCATTCTAGATTAAGAAAACTACCGCGAGGCTTCTCCTCCTCCTCTGGCGCACAGCCGCAGTCCACAGCGATGCTTTTCATCCCTCTCCTCCTCCTTCCTCCTCCTTTTCTTCCTCCATCGAGCTGCGTCCCTGCTGTCTGCCGGCGCCGCACCGCCCTGCTCGCTACCATGGACCTACACTGTTCTCCACATAAGTCACCTGACCCAGTCAAGGTAAGTGCACGTGCATGGCGAGAGGAGCGCCGTGGATGCTGTCCTTCACCCCCCGTGCCGGGCGCAGCATAGCAGTGTGGCGGTGATGGTGATGCTGGGGGACGGGTGCGGACTCACCGCCATCACCTGCAGGAGAGGATCAATGTGGGGCCTTAAAATGACAGCGAACCACGGCTTTCATTGTGCACCTTTAAAATGTATTCATCGTGGCTCTGCATAGACAATGGCCCCTGTCCTAGGGGGCCACAGTCCTGTTTGATTTGGATTTCTTTAATTTTAATTGTTTTTTTTTGCCAACAAGTCACCCAGTCAGTCCCAGGGCTAACACGTGCCAATTCATTAACTTGCATTGGTTTTTCTACTTTCACCTTTGCAGAACAGCACTTGTGCATTCATTTGAATTTCAATATACTTTTAAATACATTTAAACTAAAGTCACACATTTAGATAGGTCAAAGCTTACATCAAAAGCCTCAGTTGTACAATGTACCATATTTAATGCACCTTTTGCATCTCATCTATGTAGTTTTGTGTGTGTTGTGTTGTGACAGAGGGTTTGACCATGTGTGAACAGCATTTTTAATTTCCTTCAGGATATATTAAGTTCCGTGTTATCAGTAGCGCCTGGTTTTAATTTAGCACTGCAGCAACCTTGATGTTAACCGTGTGTGTGTGTTCCTGCATAATGTGCTCTCACATGCACATGCACACACTGTGTGTACCAAGCCAGGGGTTCTCAACCTTGGAGTCAGGACCCCATTTGGGGTCGCAAGACACAGGAGGGGGTTGCCAGGTGCCTCAGGAAACAAATAATCTATATTTTTCAAACAATTTCAGCCCATTTTTGCTTATGTTTACCATTTTCTGCAACTACCACACCAAACTTGCCATGGTAAACCTATATTTACATCATTTTTATTGCCATATTTGTTGCGACATTTCTGCCACTTTTCCATCAATTTTCAATGCCTTTTCTCCTCATTTTTTCCACTTCCAAGTCATTTTTGGTCACATTTCACCCATTTTATTTTTGATTAAAACACAAATGTACATCTTTGAGATGGCTGTATACTGTTTGCGCAAATAATATACACTTCCTGGATAACAGTGGATATTATTCAGATAAATGTGGATTCATAAATTCATAGAACAATGGACCATCGTTTTGCTGACTTTATGGATGGGCCCCAAAAAAGCTCTCCCCTTTATTCCATCTTATAGATGGCCCTGTCTCCACATGAATGTTCTTCAATGTTCATGTCCGTGTCCAACCACCTTCAGCTACTGTGGGGGTCCTCGGTGTCTGGCACTTTTATTTTAGGGTCACAGGCTGAAAAGGTTGAGAAGAACCACTGTAATAAGCTACTATTCCAGGGCTGCATGTGATGTCATCCAGGCCAACAATATGTAGGCTATGCCTAAGTTAATTAGAGTGAATGTGTGAGTTACTTAACCATGCATTCTGAGTTAGCTGTAGGCTCTTCTTCTATCATTTATGGATTATTTATTGTACATACAGTAGCAGTTTACATTGTGTTAAACCTTGTTAAATATTTTTTTGTGTGTTTAAAAATCATTCCAACACACCTTTGCATTTTAACCCCATAGTCATAAAACATCAAAACACTATAAGGAAATTCAAAAGTATTGCGTTTAGAAAAAGTCACTCGTCAATGCAGTGCATAGGGGTGTCTCCATCCTATATTGATAACGGATATCGGTCCGATATCAGCCAGAAAACAAATATCGGATTTTACCGGATTGCATCTAAAATCTCCGATATATTTTATATTACATTTATTCAATTGTAGAAAACTGTAGATATTATGTTGAAGGTTAAAATGTATGTAACCAATTGGTTAATAATAAATGGGTCAGTTTTTCTCATCCCTACTGTTGCTGACTATTGTTCTCTGTTTGAGTGACATCACTTGATCAAGTCTTTTCTAACATTCCACACTACAATATACGTAATAAAAGTCTGTATGATTCGTGCTGATTTTGTATCGGTTCGATATCGGTATCGGCCATTGCTCCAGACTGCAATATTGGTATCATATCGGAAGTGAAAGAGTTGTATCGGGACATCCCTAGTAGTGCAGGTTTTTTCTGTTTAAAAGTGTTGCTCAGACCAATTAAAAAGAAAGTCTATAACTCTATTTATCTATTTTGTTCTGAGACATGCACAGTAAAAAAAAAACGTGTATATTGGGTTACTTAAGGTACACAAACTGCCTGTAGTAGTTATTGACTAAAGATAATTTACTGTTTGTTTGCTGACCTTCTACAGCACGTGTTAAACTCAAGTCTTGCAGGTCACATTTACCCCAGCATCCAATATGGAGCCAAATTGATGTTTTTTCCAAAGAGTAAAAATACCAGTTTCCATTTATTATTAGGTACAACACCAGTTAGAGATGTGTGTAACTGGTGTTTTTTTTACCCTGAGTGGTGTGTGAGTCACATAGTGCATGTATAAATGATAAACTAGGGAACATACAGTGTTAAATATTCTCTTAATTTCCTGTACATGGACTGTGTGTGTGTTTTACAGACAGGGGCCACAATGAGTGAAGAGCCAGCAATCACCCCAAGCTGGCTAAGCCCTGACCCCACAGCCTGGGCGAGTGGAGGTGGGGGTCCCATGGACAACACCACCAGCCTGGGCTCTTTCCCCCCCATGGACTCCCTACCACCCAGCCAGCTGCCACTGCTGATGAACCCCTGGGACATCGTGCTGTGCTCCTCAGGGACTCTGATCGCCTGTGAGAACGCGCTGGTGGTGCTGGTGATCTGGCAGAACCCGGCTCTCCGGGCACCCATGTTCCTCCTGATTGGTAGTCTGGCGCTGGCCGACCTCCTGGCCGGCCTGGGCCTTGTGCTGCACTTCACCTGTGCCTACCTGATTCGCTCGGACTCCGCTCAGCTGTTGACCGTTGGGTTAGTGGTGGCCTCCTTCTCCGCCTCCGTCTTCAGCTTGCTGGCCATCACCATCGACCGCTACCTGTCGCTATACTACGCCCTCACCTACAACTCTGAGCGGACGGCGGCCTTCACCAACACCATGCTGGTGCTGCTGTGGGGCCTGTCGCTGTGCCTGGGCCTGCTGCCGGTCACAGGCGTTAACTGCCTGGATGAGGAGGCCTCGTGCAGCGTGGTGCGCCCGCTGACTAAGAACAACATTGCGGTTCTGTCTGTCTCCTTCCTGCTGCTCTTTGGTCTCATGCTGCAACTCTACGTCCAGATCTGTAAGATTGTGATGCGCCACGCCCACCAGATCGCCCTCCAGCACCACTTCCTTGCAGCCACGCCCCATTACGTCACGACACGGAAGGGCGTGTCCACCCTGGCCATCATCCTGGGTACTTTTGCAGCCTGTTGGATGCCTTTCACTGTCTACTCTCTTATCGCCGACTACACCTACCCTCCACTGTACACCTACGCTACGCTGGTGCCTGCCACGTACAACTCAGTTATCAACCCGGTCATCTACGCCTTTAGGAACCAGGAGATCCAAAAGGCCCTGTGGCTGGCGTGCTGCGGTTGTGTTCCTGCCAGTGTGGCACTTCGCGCACGGACCCCGAGCGACGTCTGACCCCGGCCGACCAACGTGGGAAGAGAAGACCTGAGTCCATGGTGCTCCTCACTGGGTGGGTCCAGTGTTACAGAGGAGCTGTGGCTTCAGCTCGGGCTGGAGACGCAGGTTGACTCCGTCTGATATTTTGTTGCACCCACCACAGGGGTGAAGCCCTCCCAAGGTTCCACTCTCAGTAACCAGCCTTTGTGCATGATGCACCCCGCCCCCACCCTCTCTGCCACGCCCTTCCTCCTGCAGACAGCAGCCAGGGAAGCTTCTGCTGACACGTGTTTCCAGCAACGGGGAGGAGCCGTTGGGGTTTTTTTCAAGCACACTGATGCCTGATGTAGCGGAGAGGAGTTAAAAGGCTGTCTGGAGCAGCATCCCGGCGCTCTGCTGCTGCTGCTGCTGCTGCTGCACTCTGGACGTGCAGAGAAAGCCAAACAGGCACTGAGAGCTAAAAATAGAGCCGGAGCACTCCCGCTGATCCATCCGCGCTCACAGTCCTCAGAAAAGCAGAGCGAGCCGCTCCCAGTCTCTGGTACTGAGAGCCTGGAGACAGAAACATGGTTGACTTCCATCTGTGGATTATGTAAGGTTAATGTGTGCACCGATCAGCCATAGTATTATGACCACTGAGGGGGAAAAAGAAAAGGAAAAAACCATTATGGTCTTACTGGGGCTGGAACAAAAAAGGGGAAAAAAACTGTTTATTGTCAACATTTTCTTAATGTTTTAACACTGACATGAAATAAAAAGATATGTAATATTATTCAAAAATAAAATTAATAACTAACAATGAATACAAAATGTCTCAAGTATAATTTGTAAAGTCTTGTTAAGTATGATTTGATATGAATAAAAAAAAATATTTTTTTCAAAACAAAATGTCAGCTTAAAACACACACATACAAACATTATTTAAATCTGTATGTATTAAAACCATTGATAAGTGGCGACGAGGATGGATATTATGGCCACAAGCTCTCAATGTTGGAGTATTGTAATATATTTAATGTGGAATTTGGAGGCTTTTTACTGTAATTGAAGGAAAACGTGATGTTTTTGCGTTCCGTTTCGTGCCATGTGCCACTAAAAACCCTCAAAGTCTGATATTCACAATCTGTGATGGTCCACATTTGTGTGTTTGGCACTATCGCTTCTAAGCCTCTCACTTTAGCATTAGGGCAGTTGAGTTTAGGGTACACTCAGTATTTGTGATTTATTGATGAATTAATCAGCACTTTATTGAGGTGGTGTTAATGCTCTGGCTGATCAGTGTATCTCCTCTTTCGACTCCTAAAAGGAGGTCATGTTGTCTTGGGTTTTTAACAAACTGTATTGCTTTTAAAACCCAGATCAGTGTCAAATGTAGCCAATCGTCTCTAAAGGGATTGTGGGTAATTTAATGAACAGCTGTAATGACGTGAATTTATTGATAACAGATTATCACAAGGGAGGCCAGGATGAAAGGAGCCATTTGTTACTGTTAGTGATTGATTGATTGATTGATTGATTGATTGATTGATTTAGGAACAAAGAATTTTCCTAGTTTCTCATTTAAAACTAAATGTCATACATTTAAGGGCCTGTGAATGTGGATTGTTTTTATTCTGATTTTTTTTTTTTTGATAATAATAATTGTATTAAAAATATTCAGTTAATCTTTGACTGCAAAAAAAACAACAAAAAAAACCTCCAAGAATTTTTAGAAAATGAATGGATCACCTGAATATCTCAGATTGCTATGTAGAGATGTACAAAAACAAATTGAAATCTGAACTCTGTGCAAGCGTTGCAATGAAAGTAATTTATTTATCTGACCTTTCAACATATGCAGGGGTCACTGAGGGTCTGTTGGTGCCTATTACATGTCACTTATAGGCCACCAGGACAGGTAAGCAGTCCATTACAGAGGATGTAACCCACTGACAATCACACACAGACCAACATGTTCACACACTGATTCACTATCACCTTTTTACGAGCTCCAGTTGAGGCTTTAATGGTAATTCATGTATGTTATAACTGAAGATGTGGCTCCTTTAACTCTTGGCTTCTTCTAAAGTAAGGTCTGCATGCTGGGCGTCACCGTGGTATGCTGCATGCACTAAAACCAAGCACAGATCTGAGACCACTGTGTTGATGTCCCTGAAGCGTTCTGATGTCACCATGACCCCAGTGTGTGTGTCTGCACCACAGTGTACCTCATTAACAGTGTATACCATTACAAGAGCTACAATCATTATTGAAGGTCACCGGAGTGGCACCTTTTTACAATCGCGTGGACTTCTCGGGAGTATTTTATGCTGAAGTTTCAAAGCTTTGACCAAGCATCAGCATCATCAGCTGCTCTGAGTGTGCTGTGTTGAAAAACTCCTCGTCCTTCATATCATGTCAGCAATAACTAGCCAATGAATGGTAGTTATATTTTGGATGTGAAGCAATACTCAGAGAGCAATAACATCTCCATGGAAGAGGAAAGAGCTACAGTACAAGTGATGCTTTAATATGTTCTTAAAGAGAAAGGACGAGGATGGAACTGCTGTGTCATTCCACCACTTGTTTTCTAAGCTGAAGTAGGGCTTTGGTTTGATGTTGAGCCTGAATGAAATCCTTAACTTTCCTTAAAAACTGTCCAGAGTGTCGTGACCTCTAAAACCAACTGTGTTTTTTTTGTGTATCTGGAATAGGTTGCATGGCCTCGGGTTGTGTGCATGTGTGCAACTTTTCTCCTTGCATGGAGAATGGAGCAAGTGTGGTGCAATGTCAAGTCTTGTGTGAACTTAGAGTTGAATGCTGCCAGTCTTCCAGTCGATTCTGACAGAAGTGGCCTCGTTTTTAAATGTATTTTTTTGTCTGTCGAGTTTTTGGGGTGGAAGATGTGTAAAAGAGGTGGATATGGCGCTCCAGCACTTCAAGCCAAAGGGAAAGGAACTCTAAACTGGACATGGATCCAAACTGTACTTTGTGTTTCTACGACTGATACTCTACTTTTAAACCAATCTGGTCCAGCTAGTGTCCATTAAGTGACTTCTGAATGATCCTAATGAGCTAAAACCGTTACTTCCCAAATGCAGAAAAGTACCGTACTCAACCTTTACAAGACCTTCTCACACTAATCCTGAGACAGCCGAGGAGCTCCAGCTCTGCTACAACCTCCAAAGAGCTGGAAAACATTGGAGAACAGTTCTGTGCACCAACAGGTCAGAAATGGCACACGACACATTGATTACAGACTTCACTTTTGGAGAAAAGTCTATTTTGTTATAGTCATTAAGAAGTTCTATTTTTTCCACTTCAATCTGGCTTGGATTTGGATTTGTTCGATGTAACTGCGCTGTAAAGCTTTGTTCTGAATGTAGTACTGTTTATCTAACTTGTTCCTTTTTTGTAAATAAGGCATGCTAAGATGGGGCGGTCACACCAACATGCATGGGGCTTCCAAAGTCTGTCACTTAGAGGTTAAAGATGAGTTGAACTCTTAACTTTCTTCCCTTTGGATGACATTTCTCCATTTTGGCTGTTAACATTGATGTTGATTGACCCTCAGTCTGTTGAACTCCACCATTGGCAGTGATGAGAAGGATGGATTTCCTCTCTCATGGTTAATGAATGTGAATCTCTTGTGCGGCCAACAGTAGTTTTGAGATTTTCATTGTCGAGCAGGTGCAGAAAAGGGCTTTGTATCAAACAAAGGTAATAGACTTTGATGTTGGATGTAACAATACATACAGTAACTGTAAACACACCTGATATTCTACTGAATTGATCACTTGTCTTTGTACACAAAGCTTGTGCTTGCCAGTGTTTGGATGTTGATTAACAACGACTTTCTTTTGGTTACCAATTTAGAGCTAATTATCGATACACTCAAGGGCCTGTGAATGTGTGTTTGTGTGTGTGTGTGTGTGTTTTGGGGTTTTTGGGAGCGACGCCACGGTCGACAGCATCTTGTGTAGATGTATGCATAGTTTTCAATGTGAAATGCACTTTATTTTTTTGGGATGAAAATGGCACAAATTAAGTGTGTGCAAAAATGAAATGTATAGATGATAATCAACATGCACTAAACTTAAATGATATATTGTAAACAACACACAAGGAGAAAAAAAAAAAACAATGTGTGTGAACGTGGTGTCTATTTTTACAAAGTGTTAGTTGTACTTTTTATTGCTTTGATTAGTTCAATCTATTGAGAGATCTTGTTAATTTTGTATTAAAAACAATGTGCTGTGCATCAAAAAACGCCTGATTTGATTATTTTTTGATTATATTCAAGATGCCCTCGTGGCCCCTACTTCATTTTCGCACTACACTGTTTCCCTGGCAATGCTGCTTCCTAGTTGTACCGTTACCATGGAAACTGGAGTCCTCTGAGCTAGGGATGTGTTGTTTCTATGACGACATTGGGACAGGAAACAAAAAAAAAATGGACGAGGAGCATTGATCATTTTACGTTTAGCATTTTATTCTTGTCTGGGTCGAAGGTTACACATGCCCCGCCCTCCCTGTTCTGTCCTGGCCCCGCCCACACAGCAGTAATGATTGCGTCTGTTTATGGTCATACATTTGATTGCTAAGCCTTTCCGAAACATCACCCATCATTGCAGCATTTGAAGGGTTCTTGCCAGTCGTTTCCCAGGCTGCCAAACTCGTCCAGTTATTATCATCTACTCTTTAAAACCTTGGTCCCTGATCTAAAACATTTTGGTAATAACATGTAAAAAAAAAAAGACGAGTACATTGGTTAGCTCAAGAGGAAAGTTTCCTAACACTTCTAACACTCTCAAGCATCGACTATACAAGTAATTAGCACCTTTAACTGGGTGTCTGTTGTGTTATAGCAGGTAAAGAGACAATCACTGGGGTGTATTCACAGCATATTCAGCAAACTCAGTGTTACAATAATTCAGAGTGGTAAGCGTTACATATTCTACTAATCTCTTTACAGTGTCTCTCCTAATGAATACACCCCCATCTATCCAGTTTTGGACCATTCAGCTTATTTAAACAGTAATTGTGTATTTGTGTGTATGGTTTTTGCATCTTTTTTTTAGTCTGAGAACCTGTGGATGTGGCACAGTGGGCATTCCTTTACGTGTATGTGAGTGGAAGATCAGTTGATTGCAAAGAACACTGTCAGTGAAGCATCAGGGGTTATCCTATTGATTGCGTGTGTGTGTGTGTGTGTGTGTGTGTGTGTTAATCCGACCAATCGTTTTCCTCCAACTCAGAGTCGTCCTCTGAATCGGAGTATTCTACGGCGATACGTCGTGACAGGATGGTTGCTACGTCGTTTCCCACCGGTTCGCGCTTGGCCTGCTGCTCCTGCTGCTCCTGCACCTTCTTCAGCTGGATGCCTGCGCGCAAACATGGGAGAAAAACACACACATTAAATTTTATAGTTTGCTTCTGTTAGGATCCCTCAGAGACTGGCCGTTGTTTATGGCTCTGCTTTTTCTGGAATCAGTCGGACATCTCTCCACACGATTACAGCTCGTTCAGAAAGCTGCAGCCAGATTAAAAATATGAGCACCCTGCAATGGCCTCAATTCATTGGCTGCCTGTCAAACCTCGTGTGGATGATAAAATTTTATTTCCAAACATTACAGCCGTGCACGGCCTCTCACATGATTATTTAGCTGATCTGCTTTCTCAAACCAGATAAATCACGTGTGACGGTTTACAATTCCAATATCACAAATGCTCACTGAGGGCCTAATTTAGAAGGATTTTCATAAAATGAAAAGGTAATAAATACAATTTGTTCAATTTTATTATTTCTATTACCTTGTAATGACATTTTAGTAGGGATGTAACGATTCACTCAACTCCCGATACGATTCGATTCACGATACTGGGTTCACGATACGATTCTCTCACGATTTTTTCATTTACAAAATGGGACTGTAGACAATTTTTTTTTTGGGAAAAAAAACTAGAAAATACTGTATATTTTCCTTTTATTTTTTCATTGTCAAAAGAATTCCTTGATAAACTATTCAAAACAATGCAATTTAACTAAAAATAAATCTTGAATGAAATAAATAAAGGAATAATACAAATGAAAATGAAGCCTATTAATTTAAATTCTGGTTCTATAATAAACTATGCAAAACTGCATAATAGTTCTTTTTCTTTTAAAAGTGCAACTGAAAATGTATTTTGTGCCTTAACAATTGGACTTTAAAAAAAAAAAAACGCGATTACACTGATTTACGTCATATTTGTTTGGACCAGCAGAGGGCGCTGGTAACACAGTGGTCGGTTGGCATGCAGATATCTTGCAGTGAAGAAGAGAAGCTATGCTAGCAGACAGAGCTAATAGAAAACGGTGACTTTTACAGATATTCAAGTAATATTACAGATATTCTTTCGGTGCTAAAGGGGTAATTAATCATTTATTAACATATTTAAGAGTAGAAGGCGGCCAGAAAGAAAGTATTAGCAGACTCCGCCCGCCGCCAACACTTCCGGATAAAGTGCTGGTTAAAAAAAGTACTGCGATTCAATTGTCAGAAAATCGATATCAACCGTGATACCTATGAATCGATTTTTAACTGCCTTACGATTAATCGTTACATCCCTACATTTTAGTCCATCTTATTTGATTTTATCGCAGAAGTAAGTACTTTTTAACTTCAATTAAATTTATTATAAATGAAGTCATTTGATATTATTAGTAAGCGTGTCCCCTGATCAGATATTGATCAGACATCGGTTTGATATCAGAAAGAAAAAAGAAATTTCACACTACAAAATAAGTAATAAAAGTATGTGTGATTTGTGCCAATATAGTACTGGGTCGATATTGGTATCGACCAGTACCCATGGACACAATATTGGTATCGTATCAGAAGAAAAAAGTAGTATCTGTGTCTGATTATTGGGATTACAGAACACAGTGGATCGTACATGCTGTGAAGTTAAATGAAAAACTGCAATTACTGTATATAAATAATGTAATTTTTTTTTACATAGGAAAGTTTTTTATTGGATCATCTGTCTCTGTTGGTTAGATTTGTAATAATTGTTCATGTGGATTTGTTGGGTTTTTTCTTAAGAATTATATATTTTGATAAGCGCTTCACGATGACTATTGTTGTAATTTGCGCTATATAAATAAAGTTAAATTGAATTGAAGTAATTCATATTTAAATATAAAATCACTGTATATTTATTTGAAATCCTGCTATTGTTTTGACAAAATGTTTAGTTCACGCTATAAACCTGTTAATGAACTAGTATAACTATAAATCCTACATTTGAACATTTAAAAATTTTAAAAGGTGTTTAAAAACGTGATAAAGTTGGTTAAACCATCTCCATTTAATCAAAGAAAAGCACACTGCTGCTCTTACCCATACGGATGGCAGCCAGCAGGTCGCTGCGTGCGTCATTGACCGCGGCGCTCTCAGCTGGTGCAGCAGAGGGCATCTTGTGGGGTATAGAGTGGGAGGCACCGGGATGAGGGAGAGGTGGAGGACCAGGAGGAGGGGGTGTTGCCTGGGCACCTGTCACTGGTAGAGGAGGAGGAGCGTAGCTGCCAGCCCCGCCCATCGGCCCAGGAGACATGGGACCTCCTGGGGGAGAGGCGAAGGCTGTCTGGGCTGAAGGAATGAGTGGGGCAGGTGGGGGTGGAGGGGGGCCGGTGTTGGCATAGCCGTCCATACTGTGAAATAATGAAGAGGAATCAGAGCAGTCAGAGGAAGATGTGGAGAAATGACCACTAGGTGGCAGCAGTAGCAAAGCATTCACAGGTGATAATCTTAGATGCTTTTAGTTCGAAACACAACCTTTATTTAACTTGATTTAAAACCATAAAAATAAGTAGTACATCAGTTATACATTGTAATAAAAAGTAGTTTTTATAGACCTGTAGTCCATGGGAGGGAGAGACATAGAGCCTCCATTCATGGCCTCAGTGGGTGGAGGAGGCAGTGGGACTTGGTGGTGGTGGGTGCGACCAAGAGTCCCCCCTTGATAGGCCATCATCGTCCTGCCTCTGCTGTCATGTTCTCCTCCTCCCCAAGCCGCGTGTCCAGCAGCCATCTGGGCCGCCAACATGCTGGGAGGTGGGCCCGAATAGGTGTGGGCGTGGCCTGCGTGGTTCATGCTATTGGGATAGTAGTGCTGATCAGTGCTGAGACCCCTGATGAGAGAACAGGAACAACCTCAGACGTTTTAGTGTATGCTGGTGAAAAACACAGCATGTGTGAGAAAGACAGTGGGTGAGTTACCTGTTCTCCGGAGACATGGAACCCTCTGAGGACGCCCCTCGGTCTCTGTGGATGGTGTGCCGGTGGTCCGGCCTCAATTCCTTATCCAAAGCCATCATGTTCCACTCCTGACGGCGGTTCCTGGCTTTGCGAACCTTCTTGACTTCCCTCTGCAATGTTCCGTCCACACAGCGTCTCTGCTCCTGTAACACAAACAAACACAAGAATAAACAATACTATTTATTTTCTGTTTTTTAACCTCAAGCTGAGTGGTATAATAAGAACAGACTTCAAGTTTCTTTTATTCAGACAACTTTTTTTAAGGAAATTTACTTTGATCTTCTAACATATTTTGACTTTCCACTGCCAGTCTTCCTCAGAGGCGTCTGCAGATCGCTTTGATGTGTCCTTATGAGTTCTTTCTTGGCATGGCCAACTAATGATTGGATTTATACAGCGCTTTTCTCAAGGAGACTCAAAGCGTGTTACAGAAACCATTATTCACTCACACCAATTATACCGGTGGTGGTAAGCCACATTGTAGCCACAGCTGCCATGGGGCATATTGACAGAAGCGTGGCTGCCATTTTGCGTCGACAGCTATTCTGACCACCACCAACATTCATTTACAATTCACACCCATTCATACATAGGATTAGCAATGTGGGTAAAGTGCCTTGCCCAAGGACACAACAATGACTTGGATAAAGTGGGATTCGAACCCCCAATGCTTCGGTTGTTGGACGACCCACTCTACCACTGAGCAACGGTCGCAAACTTGGCCCCTGTCATGATGTCTGGGACCATAGGGCGATAGGGAGCGTGGCCACCCTGACAAATATGTCAAGTCGTAACTCATAAGGACACATCACAGTGATCAGCAAATGCCGCTGAGGAAGACTGGCAGTGGACAGTTGAAGCATCTCAGGAGATCAAAGTAAATTTCCTGAATAAAATCTTATTCAAAAAGAAGACAAAATGAATGGATTTACACTTCAAATTGAAACTAAAACTGTGAAAGTCTCTCTATCACCTTCTGCTTTCTCTTCTCTTTCCTCTTGTCTTCAGTGTCCTGCAGCATCTTTTCCTTCCACAGGTCAAAGAAGTAGGACGGGTCAGTGTAGAACTTAAGTGCGTCTTTGTGGTCGTCCCTATAGAGACGGAAATACCAAGGTTACATCCCCACGAGTGTACTTAAAGTATCACCATGTTATATCAGGGCTGTGGTTATAGTGAAATAATAGTGTGTGGAAAGTCAGACATCAGAGCCATACGGAGCTGTGAAGCTTGCAAAAGAAAATGAGAGGGAATATCTGAGTGTATGGAAATAAAAGAGTGAGGGGGGGTATATTTGTGTCAGCTTATAATTTAAAAAGGGGCTTTTTGTAGCTTTATTTGCTGACCTGTAGGACGAGAGGATGGTGAGGGGTGGAGGTTTGTCACTAAGGTTGTATATCTCCTTCACGGGGACTGGGACGCTACCCTTGGATACCACCTGCTGGTCCTGGGTGGTGGAGCTCTTAAACGCTTTCCTCATGTTGATGTCTTGCAGAGAAACTGATAAAGACAAAATATAAATATTTGAGTTGTAAAATGGTTTGTCTAAATCAATATTTCTCAAATTCTCAATGTACTTGAGAGAGAGAGAGAGAGGAACAGAGAGAGAGAGGGAGGAACAGAGAGAGAGAGAGGGAGAGAGAGAGAGAGGGGGGGGGAATTAGAGAGAGAGGGGAAAATCAACAGATACAACAATAAAAATAAATAATTTCAGGAGCCATTAACACAGGGTTTTCCAACCTTGGGGCCAGGACCCCATGTGGGGTCACCTGAGATTTTTGAAAAATTAAAACAGATTTTAGAATTTTTGTAATTATTATTCTTTTTTAAAAAAAAATTTATCTTGATATCAAAATGGGGACACGATCCAGAAAAAGGTTGGGAACCACTGCACTAAATACTGTTTCATTCAACTTATTTACAAAATGAGATTCTTTAAAAAGTGTGTTATCAGTCATTCATTCCATCATTATGCTCTGCTCTATCGTTGTTTTTAAATAGTTTTCTAAGCAAAATGTTGTAGTCAAACAAAGGGGGTACTTGAGCCAAAAAAGTTAGAGAACCACTGTCTACTGGAAACAAAGACATTTTCAGGCAAAAAAAAATGGTTAAAACACTGAAATGATATCCCATAAGTAGAGAACTGCACGCCTCTTGCCCACCTTCCTCCACTGTGGAGTCCAGCTGTGTGACCTTGACGGCCAGCCTGTCGATGCGGTCCTGTAGAGAGTTGGCACGCAGATAGAAAGTGTTGGCCTCCTTAAACAGTTCACCAAATATATCCTCTGCATGTTTACCTGGAAGTGTTAAAAAAAAAAAGGGGGAAATTTGAGAGAAAGATGGAAGACTTTTTTTCTGAAGCAGATTAAATGGCCCTGAGCCTTGAGTGTGATCAATACAGCTGTAATGTGACACAATGTGAATCAGGAGTCTGTGCAGGAACCTCTTTTGTATTTGGCTCCATGAAGCCATGATCCTCATGAATATTTAATTATTTTTCAACTAACGTCCATCCAAATCTGATATTGTTTATTTGTGGGGAGCTGGGGATCATGTTCTAAAAGTTTAAGCCCAGAAATAAAGTTTTTCAGAGCTTGTAAAATATATCCTAAGGGTTATCGAACGTGTCATATCCAGTGTGATCATACACAGACTATTTCTGTCCTGTCCCTGCTGACAGGATGGGCTGCAAGCTTATGGAAAAACATTTAGAGGAAGGAAGAATCACAGATCAGGCATGCCGAGCCCCTTCACCCCCGACCTCTCTTATGGTCCACTCCCACACACGGGTACACACAGACCATCAGTGTTTCTGCAGTGTATAGATTTACACAGCACGGCCTGTGTGTGAGCATTTATATTTAAACCACACAACAGCTGCTGAAAGGCCCACTCCCAGTACAGGAAACGGACACAATAAGAGACGGAGTGAGAATTTTAGTGAGTTAACAGCTGAACAACAAGGGTCTGAGTTTTCACATCCAACTTCCAACACAGTCAGTGTGCGAGCAAGGAAAAGAGAGCAACTGAGGATAAATAGGAGAAGAGTAGCTGCCAAAAAGCTATGCAGCACACAGTGCTGATGGGTTACAAAACAAGGACACAGGAATGGAAGATGGACGGGGAAATAGATGCCCTTGATGCTTTAACAATGCTGTCATTTACAGTCAGCATAACAATCAATACTCAACAGTTTATTTGGCACAAATACAATTGCAATGACACACGCACAAGCACGCACGCGCACACACACACACACACACACACACTGTAGACACAGTCACATGCCCACAACTGGACAGAAGAGCTGGTTTTTGCAGAGCGATCAAAAAGGATTACATTTCAGCCCTTCATGATCCAGATGGAGGCTACCCTAAGTGACCCCAGGCCCTGTAACCATGACAACAGTCAAATCAATCACAGCCTCGGGATTAATGATGAAGGCATATGATCTGGTCTTGCGACAAAGAGACTACACACGATGTACATTACGCTAACCACAGTGAAGTGATAACCTCGGGGAGGAAATGTGCTCTTAATGTGAAGGACAAAAAGCTCAGTGTTTTACTTCTTTTACTTCAAAGTCTGTGTGACTTACTCAGGCTGCTGAGTTGGCGTATAATGGCAGATAGCGTGTTGTTCATCACACACTCCAGCTCGCTGCCGATGCCCTCTGGAAGCTCCCCTCGGCAGAGGTGACGCGGCTCGATGTTCCTCTTTACCAGCGGCATGGTGAGCTCTCACACCGACGCCAGCTGCAAGGGAAAAGCACACAACGTGTAAACAACTGGTCAACATCATCAACTTTTTGGATAAACACAACAGTGTGGTGTTCTGTGTTGAATGTGGGAGTAGAGTTGTGGTATCATTCCCAGCTGAGTGATGACAATCATCTTTCACAAAAAACAAATGTTTAAAAAATACTAGCAGAAATTCTTCCTGAGGGCCCAAGAGTGGAAAAAAACCTGCCACAAGTTAAGTATCACTTTGATTCCAGTCCAGTTTCAAATTTCCTAACTCCGTTTCAGGGTTTACATATTTCTGCGTCAAGTTATCCTTTTCTGTTTCTACATTTTTCCCTGTTTATATGACTATGATAGCTGTTTAACTTCCCGAAACCATATCAAACATGCTAAATATTATATTATATTGTTATAAATTTCACATTTTATATGCTTTAGATGATGAAACCACACAAGATTATGTTGTAAAAGTGCCGTTAGCCACAGTGCTAAATCCTCAGATCCGTTTGACAGGAAGAATACCATGGAAATGTGTGATATGGTCCCAAAACATTATATGTGAAACTTTTATTTCCGCCAATCACTCTCACATTTCTGCAGCCATGTGATTGTAGCGGCTTCCGCCGTGATGCATCACCAGGTAAACTCATCACCAGTTCAGCTAATACACCATCAGTTATACCTGTCTTTGTTCCAGTGCCTTTTTAGATTTGAAAGATGTCATAATAATCTGAACCGCATGTTTATCACAATAGATTCAAAATACATTTCAGATAAAGAAAGAAAGAAATTAGTCAGATTTCTTTTTCCGTGTTAGTTTTTCACAATCACGGAAAATTGGAGGCTTGTTAAAAGCTGCTATTAAATCTAACTGCTTTTTCATTCAGAAGTGTCAGACATGCAGGACTGCAGCCCTTCAGGTTTACAGTCAAGGATCATGAGAACTGACATTATAGATGGCCAAATGCTAATACCTGTGCAGGGGCTGAGTTTTCTTCTAAAATATTCCCTCATCTTCTCTTCCTCAGTTATACACAATGTACGACGTATCAAAAACAAACCCAGTCAGGGTCTGTTGACCAAAGAACTGACACAGTGATGACCCATGGCCCCTCAAAGCCTGACAACTTCTGGCAACCAGCAGGGAGATTAAAGCATTAGGGATAGGAGGATACAGCATGCCAGCTGATCCCAGGATGGTTTGTCACTTGCCCAGCTGGAAATCTGACACAAGCTCAGATTCATGGATATAACACCAAATGCACTCGGAGTAAACACAACACTGGTATAGAACCACCAGAAAAGTGGAAATCCACTCTGAGATCTCTGAACTTCTCCTTATGAAAGACAATCGCAAAAAACAAACCAAAATCCCAGGGTGCATCAGGGCAACCATCTTATCACAGTCTCGTCTTGCATCCTGTTTTGGAAAACTGAGTGCGGCTCCTGTTTCCTGGTTCTCCCCGTGTCACATCTCCACTTCCCGTCCAAACACTTTACCAGAACAATACACCGACTGCAGCAGCTCAAAGAAGCGGACATGGAGGAAAGACATGGACACACATGGAAACATACACACACACGCCCTTTTTCCAATCCAAACCACTTTTAGCCTCACGAGTCCTATGACTGAAGGAAATAATGAGTTTTCCCGATGCTGCAGAGAAAAAGCATCTTCAGAGAGAAGCAGGTGGATGAGACACAGGAGATCTGGCAGTCAGACACAATCTAATATTAGAACAGCAGAGAAAGTACAAGCAGGTACAAGACACACTATTCATATTTACTGCATTCAGCACTACTTTAGCCTGCTTAATATTAACCAGTCACAATACTCAATCATCCTTGTTTCTATTTCCTGAAATTAAAAGCCGTGATTACATCTTCATTGTGCCAAATTATGCCATAATAACACTGTGCTGTGAGTGACCCAGCAGGACACCACAGTAATCACAGGCTGTGTGGTCACACACAATCACAAAAAAAAAGACAAGAACCACTTCTTCCCTCCACTGAGGCCTTCTCCCACCAGCAGAGTCCTCATCTGGCCCAGTTTTCTTACCCACTCACCCCCGCAAACCCACAATGCCTCACGCCAGGGTGAGCACACAAAAGGGTAAAATTACAGCCATCATGCTCTGCCACTTAACGACACTGAATACAGTCGGTAAAAGGAGGATTTGGGTTTGAGAGTGAAGCAGAGCTCAGGGTAAACATTTTGAAAACAGTGAAACAATGGAAATGAGATGATGCAAATGAGACAATTGCATGTTTTCCTTTTTGCTGTTTGGTTGGCATAACTATTGCACCGATGAGGCGAAATAATGGGTGGTTGAGGGTGTATGGGTTGGGGGGGTGGGGGGGTGAGTTGAGTGAGGAGGAGGGGGACATAGGGCTTGTTTGCTTGTGAGAAATGAGGGGGAAAGACACACACACACACACCGAGTGGGAAAAGAGTGCCCCAGAAAAGGAAATGGTGAATGAGTCGGTGGGCTAGAGACAAGGAAAAGGTTATAGTGAGAAAGTGTGTTCATGCGTTCATCATCTGTGTGTGTTTGAGTGAGAGAGTGTGTGTGTGTGTGTGTGTGTGTGTGTGTGTGTGTGTGTGTGTGTGTGTGTGTGTGTGTGTGTGTGTGTGTGTGTGTGTGTGTGTGTGGAATGGGGGAAGGGTAGGAAGAGGGACCTCAGGGAAGCTGAAAGGTTCCCGGGACAAAAGAGCTTCGTTCACACGGCAACAGCCCTACTCTCCCATGCAACCCCACCCCCACCCTCACCCCCCTTCTACGACCTTCTTTAAATCTCCTTCCTCCACTTGAGCATTGAAAGCTCCACATCTTTCACTCACTGAGGAAGGATGACGGCAAGAAAAAGAGAGTGGAACCAGAAACTTAAGATCCAAGGTTTCATCCAGAGCTGGTTCCCATAGCTCCCCATCCCCAATTTATAACAACACGGCAAGCAGCACACTCAGCCATTTGGCCCCTATACAACTGTGTCACGAGCCCACCAGGTAGCCTCTCGGATGTCCCATTAGCAGCATGAAAACAGTTCTGTCAGCAGGAGAAATGCCTTTGATCCTCAAAGGGAAGCTTCTAACTGCATCCGTCCCCTGATGCTCGTGCACGGCGCCCACGCCTCTCCTCCAACGCAGCAGCAGGAGGCCTTTACTACAGATGTGACAAGTCCATTAAGCAACGGAAGGGAGGTGTCGTTACTAATTCATAAGATGAGTACAGCTTCTTACTCCGATTCGCTTGCTTTGAAACTATAAATTATGTAACTTAGATGACGTCAGTTTACACTGCCCTAAATATGACAATTTTTTTTAAATGGCTGTGACTTTAGGCCTGTCGAAGAATATTTCTGTCTCCCCAGTGATGCACAAGGGCACTAATGGTGTAACATTGATTGTGCTGTACCTTGGATGGACTATGAAGGGAACTCAAGTGAGCAGTGAGTCCTGCTGGGTACGGGAAAAGGCGTAGGCTTTTGAGTGGACAAAAGGACATGTCATCTGCCAGGGCTGTGCTCCATTGGAGTAACAAGGCTTTAAGCAAAATCATAATGTCAGATACAATTCATCATATCATTAAGCAAAAAATGTCATATCAAATGTTATTACACAGTGGTCAAAGTATATTCAACTACTTGTTTTTTTTGTCAAACTTGAAAAGCTATATCTTTATTATTTATTATGTTGCCTTTTTGTTTGACAGCGAATCTAAAAAACCAAATTCTTCTGTTCAAAGTATTAAATTCAGCTTTTATCCTTCCAAAAACCAGAGTACGTGCCTACTTACTAGGAATGTCCCGATACAACTTTTTCACTTCCGATACGATCCCGATATTGTAGCCTTGAGTATAGGCCAATACCGATATCAATCTGATACGATATCAGCACAAATCATACATACTTTTATTACTTATTTTGTAGTGTGGAATGTTAGAAAAGGTTTGATCAAGTGATGTTACTCAAACAGAGAACAAGTCAACAGCAGACACATTTATTATTAACCAATTGGTTACATATATGTTAACCTTCAACATAATATCTACAGTATTCTACAATTGAATAAATATAATATAATCTACATCAGAGATATTAGATGCAGTCTGATAAAATCCGGGAGTGGGTAATTTCTAATCAAAAAGAAAGAAAAAACTAAACCAAAAACCAACACAATATGTATTTGATACTAGATAATGTATTGTATTGTTTAATAATACAGATTTGGGGACTACTTAACTAAATGTTTCTTGTATGAAAATAATTGTGTATCAGTGGGTCATTATTTAAAGATGTGGCTGAAATCATGGGCTTTTCTAGACCCTCTGATGTGTTCGTTAATGGTTTGAGCTGGAGTTACTGTGTTATAGAAACTGCTGTTCTTTTAGTAAAATGCCACCAGACAACATCTGTTGTGTAAATCCTGGGGATTATTCCTGTGACTTTTTAATGCAAACATGACCTCATTTGATCATAATCCTGAACCATAATAAGACAATCGGCTAAAAAAAAAAGCTAATTCCTTTGTGTATGGCTAATCAGTTGAGTAACTGAGTGGGAACTGCTAATTGTAGTGGTACTGTTTTAAAATGATTACCACATTGCGTGTGAAATAAACTAAATGAATCCACATGCTTGACATTTGAAGTGTTTTTCTATATTAGTGTGAAGTAATCTTAAGTGTGGTGCTACAGAGTCATTAGTTGCAGATGAAATATTAATTTGTCCATCATAAATATTTTCCAATATGTGGTACTGACCCTATGCTATTCATTTTTGCATTTGTCATTTGTGTTTCTATACCTGCAGGAAATGCCAATCAGGTGCAAAGAGGTACAAATATATGACTTATCAATGTGTAATTACACATCAGTATTAGTTTATTGAGCTGTAGTATGAAAAGACAGACTAATAAAAATGTTACAATTCCTTCAGCTATTCCTCATCACAGGCACTTACTGATAGTTAATCTGTTTTCATCTGCAATTGGCTTTAGGACATGATTACATAGTATCGACTATCCTGCATGTTTTATTCAAGACTCAGCAGACTAAAAAATGATAAGATAACACAATGATTAGTGATTAGATAAGAGCATCAATGGTTATTTTATTGTTTGAGATGAAAAAGGAGATTTTATGCCGTCTGAGACATATTTGTGTCTATTTATTTGTCAAATAGGGCCGGTTTAAAAAAAAGAAAATCGACTTAAATCAATTTTCCTTTGAATGGCCCGATATTGATTCATTAAATCCTAAAATTTTAAAAGTCTGTTCTAATTATGTGTGTAATTAATGCAGTTCATAATGCATCAAATTAGAATGTGTTTTCTACTATTCACAGCATTAGTCATTTGATAACCTTTTCCTTATTCAAGTCAATTTTGTAATGTGACATAAGTGAAATATCCTTAACTGTATCGAAAATGGAATTCAATCGCAAATAGAACCAGCACTTTGTGAATCGAATCAAATCGATTTGGCAAATCTGAATCAATAATACCCAGCATCGTCTAGAATATTTGTTGTTTTTTTGCCGTGGAATTTTAAAAACCCCAGGAATCCTTTCACTGAACCAATCGTTTCCGGTATTTTTTGTTTTTTTTTTCATGTTCAGAGGTCTTTAATACACTTGTGTCACAAATTCAGTCGTAACTGAGGCTACTGGGATACTGATACCACAATTAAGGACACTAAGGAAGCCATGCCAATACCACATAGTGAGAATAAAGCCATTGTAAAGCCCATACTTGGCTCATGGTTCAAACTACTTGACATTACTAGCCAGCCACCATCCCTCATTCAACTACATACTAAAGCAACAGAGCTGCCATGTAGAGAACTGGACTAATATCAAGTCGTAACTGAGGGTTCCACCTCAAAAACAACAAAAAGTAGCCCACGGCTGAATGTTTGAGGAGGTTTACTGATTATTTTCTTTTTTTCTAGGTAAGACCCCAATTTCCCTGAAATGTGCCCCACATTAGAAACAAGGGTGTGGATGGGAATACCAATGGAATTGTATAGACATTTGTTCCAATATTTGGATTCAGGCTGGGAAATGATTGAACTCACTTGACTGTCAGACAGTGGGTCATGAATTAAAGTGTAGTGCAGTGGTTCCCAATCTTTTTTTGTCCCGTGTGTAAACCCTTTACATTTTTGTCAAATCATGTGTACCCCCTTTTCATATCATAAGTACCCTCTCCATAATTTTGTGGAACAGTGGGTTCAAATTAACCCCTAAATGTGTCTCGAGGCTTAATCTGCAAATTCAAAACAGTGAGCGGAATTTATAGTGGAATTCTACAAATTTCATGTGATTTCTTCAATAGTAAGTAAATACAGTCTCTTTTGTAAAATGTGGCTAATTATTGTCTCCTGTTGTCAGAAGTGTGATAAAATGGCCTCTACAACATAAAATAATCCTGTCTCAATAAATTACAATAAAATCAAGCATTTTATTAAAAAATTGTACTGTTAATTTGTGGTGAATTTGTCCAAAAAAAAAACTGCCTAAAAAGGAGCAAACATTTCCCATTTAATTTTTTACATTTGTCTTTCTGAGGACCCCCTGCAATGTGGTCCTGTACCCCTATGGGTACACGTACCCCTGTGTGGGAATCACTGGTGTGGTACAAAATATAACTTTATTCACCATTCCTATCTACTGTATAATCGCCAACCTCTGCTATAATACTTCAATGGCTGACATTTTGCTTTGGGCTACATTTAAATAAAAAATAAAATAAATAAATAATAATGATTAAACAAAATACAATTTTTTAAAAAAAATTATAATTGAAAAAAATAAATAAATAATACAATAATTATCACACACACACACACACACACACACACACGGTCAGCGATCAATCACTGTTCCGCACCGTCGCTTCCCGTTACCGACGGACTGACCCACATCTGTTCATCGGTCCCTGGGAGTTTTCTGTGCCAGTTTAACACATTTAAAACACAGACGTTTTCCGTCTGCAGGGACTGTCTACCAAACTGATTAATAAGCAGGTGAACGGGGGACACCGAATACATATTTATGCGGTTTAAAGTTGGCTCGCGTCGATGATTAAATGTCGGATTTGTTATCCTCGACTGGGGGTCTGCCCCCACTGACCACTACGTTAGCTAGCGTTTATCCTACTTATTTATCCCAAATTACACCATATTAATCAATAATAACATCATATTTTTAACACTACATATCATAGTTATATTACATTGTAAAAAAGTCTCATAAAGGCCTCACCAGCACTTGATATATTAGAAGAATTCAGCCCGTCCACATGTCCCGTTAGGTACTCCTATTAGCTCTGCCATCCTCTGTCCCAGCCCGTCTGGACACTCCGGGGAAAATCCTTTGAGGACATAGGAACGCCCACTACCAATATCCACCAATCAGGTCAACATCCAATGGCTCTATAAAAGGACGGACGTCCGCTTTGACCAATCATAGCGCTCAGATAGTTTGATTGACAGGGAGACTCCCCGAGCCTGGAGTAAAGCATGATGGTGAAGGCGGAGCTCGGATTGGGCGTCGCTGAGGAGCTTAACGAGTAGCTGAGTCCCTCTTCTTGTCAAAATTATAGGTGCATTATATTCATATTTTGGCTTGGGGGTTATTTTTAGACTCAGTGACCTATTTTTGAAAGAAAAACCAGCAGAAATCGTTTTCCCACAGTAGGTTCAGTCAGACACTGATGGAGTGGTGGGGGGGTCATGGAGTAACAGGCACAAACAGCTCTGCTGGAGCACCGAAGCAGCTCAGTGGGAAAACTGGGAATACTTAGATCTGTGCTGGGGTCTCTCAGGTGCGACTGTGGACAGAATGAGTTTAAAGATGATGAGTTGCATCAGGACACAGTCATTGCTTTGCAGTCAAATTCTTACAGTCCTTAAAAAAATAAAGATTTTTTTTATATTTCTGGTCAAGAAATAAAACCTAGATTTCCTACAGGGCTGAAAGTTATGTGCAGACCATGAAATGACTGCTACAATGAACGATTCTTAACTGGTGGGTCGCGGAAGGCTGGTCAAAAAAAACAAAAAAAAACTTAATGTCTCTCATGTTGGACGTCTTTTATTTTGAAAAAAACTTTTCTTTTTACAGGCATGCTGTGAAATGCATTGAATATATAAATTAATATTTTAAAAAAAAGACTACTTGTGTTTTCAACAGCTATTTTTGAAAAACTAGATTGAATTCTTCGCTGTTTTAATGACCGTGGCAAAATGTGGGTCTCGGGGTGAGACCAGTTGAGAACCTCTAAAACAAATGTGGGGAACTGGTGACCCGGGGGCCACTTCTGGCCCTAGGTATTTTGTGTGGTCCCCCAAAACATGAACGTACAAAAGGACAAAAAACAAACAAAACAAAAAAAAAAACCCAAAATATACTCCCAAAAAAACAATAGACCCCCAAAAGAGACAAAAATAACAGAACAATGTACAAAAACCATAATTGAAATTCCCAACAATTACTCCAAAAAACATACAAAATTACCTAAAAGACCACCAAAAAAAAAAAAAATATATATATATATATATACTGTATATATATATGTACAAAAACGAATTAAACAAGAAATACAGACAAAACCCTTTGTTTTCTGTATTAATTCTTTGATAATGTGGCCCTTAGATCAGAAAACTACATTTTTGTGGCCCCCGCTGTCATAAAAGTTGCCCGTCTCTGCCCTATAGGATACTGTTCCACGTGGTTTATTAATAGAATGTAAGTCTTAGGGGAAAAACTCAAATTTAGCGCAAATAGTAGACAAAGAGATATTTCAGAACATCAACAGTCTCAATGTTTCGACTTTTATTGTCAGGATACTTGCTTCATGTAAAATATTTCGGTACAATACAGTACAACATATGTTCCACCTGTCATCCCTCCATGCGATTGGTTGTTTTTTGTCATCACATTGTGAGGCTAAAGCTCACAACATGCACACATACATACATACAGTACATACAGCAGCAGCAGCAGCAGCAGCAGCGCCACTGTGGCCATGAGTACAAACCCATAAAAGCAAATTAAATATAAACTCCTAAAATCTGTGTAACTGGGTTTGTCCTTTTTTAACCAAAATTTTTTTTAAAAAAACAACAAAAAACTAATTAGGACTGTTATGGGGGCTCCACATCTTCTCTGCATGCTTCACAGCAGCTCAACTCAGTCCGTAGAGGGTCACACACACAAAATAAAGGGACAGACAGACAAACAGGAGGACAGACAGTCAGACTCGGTCCACGCTGGCAGTCACATAGCAGCTTTCAGTCTCATCCAAGCTTCAACGGGAGGAGGTGATTGGCTGGAGACGGTGTGAAGGAGAGGAAGGGAGGAGATGACACCACCACAGATTAAGACAAAGTCCCCTGAACCGAGCCACCTCCTCCTCTCGAGCTGGTTTTTTGATTACGTCCGAGTTACACGCACAGGTAGAATGAAATCACAGTATCTTCTCACCTTGTGTTACACCTATCAGATTTGGCTCTACCGCAGCGTTTCCAATACTGTGGTTAACATGTGTGATCAGTTGTCTTTGAGGCCTGACGCACTACTGCAGAGAGATGCCCTCTGGTGCACAGAGGAGGGGGTGATGGAGCGCGTGACGTCCCCTCGTCCCTTAGTACATTCGATCAGACGGGTGTAGCAGAGGGCTGTGTGTGCGTGCGTGTGTTAATGAATGTGTGTGTGTGTGAGTGATGAGCATTTTGTCAGTAGCGGTGGGACTGGTGGGAGTACTGGGGCGGCTGCTGGGAGGTAGAGGAATATCCCATGCTGCTTTGGGGCAGTGATGTGCTTGGTCCAGGGTTCTGGTAGGCAGCATGTGGATTGGAGCGCTGCAGGAGACACAGATCGGTTAAAAGCCTTGAACCAACAGTGACGGTTGGAAAATGACCGCTGAACACACCTGGTAGTCTGAGGTCATTATGAGGCCACCTGAGGTAGTGGTGGGCGGGACAACTCGCACCTTTTTCAGAGGCGGGCCCTGGGCGTGGCTGTTGTCTGGGTTGCCAGTGTGCCCCGCCCCATTTGTGTGGTTGTTTCCCTGTTGCTGCTGCTGGTTCTTCTAAGGACGCACACAGAAAAAAACAGCATTCTTTTAGTCCATAGAGTTCTATGGGAAGTGATGCATTCAGGATCATTTAGAAACTTCTTCAGTCAAAATGACAACTTGGGTTGCTCTAAAAATCAGTAAAAGTTAAAGGCTATGTAAACCTCTTTTGTTTACAGAAATTTGATAAACAAAATCCAGGACCAAAAAAATCTGTGACCACAGGGAGCGACAGTACCAACTCTGCTGTTTTGTAGATGGCATGAAGAAGACTACCGTTTTTTTTTTTTTTTTTTTTTTTAGAGCAACCCAAAGCAGCACAAGTTGTCATTTTGAGAGAAAAAGCTGCTAAATGATCCTGAATGCTTCACCTCCCATAGAACTCAATGGTCTGAAAGGGGTGTAGTCCCAGTTTTAAAAGTTAATAAAACAAATATGGTTCAAAATAATCCGTTTTGTTAGGCATAAATCTAATAAGGACATATCAAAAATTTTAGGCCACGTTTGTAAAAACAGTGGAGGATCCCTTTAAACACTTTAAGGATTTTATTTTATACAGTAGGAGTATAGTTTCTTAACTTATACCTGATAAATAATGTCACAAACCTGATTTTTCAGGACTTTTTCCCTCAAAATGTATTCCTGTTCAAAACTACCATGACAAATGTTTAAAGGATTTCAACCCAATTAATGACAGTAAAAGCACTTGATGCAAATGTAAGAAAAATAACAAAAAAAAAAAAAACATACCAAAAAAGATATAGAATTTACCCATGTAATTAACATTTTTTGCTAATATGCATAAAAGTTACTTTGAGGCATTGGTAGGTTTTTGTGTTGCGTTTAATGAAAACATTACAATTGAGGGGAAAAAAAAGTCCCTGTAAACGAATTTGCTAGTGTCATACTAGGGTTTCTTTTTTGAGGACAAATATTCGAATTGACAATGCATTAAATTAAATTTGATAATTTGCAATTCATTAAAATATGTCAAATAGTACTTAAAAAAAGCCACCAGGTATTTGTAGTATAGAGAAATATTCATTATTCATTCATTAATGTAATCAAAGTTTAAATCCTGCATCTAAGAGTAAACTGGCACCCTTGGTATTTTTAATCAAGACTGCCATTAAAGATTTAGACAGATTTTTTTTATTTTTAATTCAAGATAAACTAACAAAAAAAAAAAATATCCATAGAGTTCTGTTCATTTAAGTACAATTTTTTGTCAAATTAGGTTTAGTTTTCAACGGGTGACTTTTGTGCTATCCATTGCATTTTTCCACTCTTTAATAAATCAACACACATTTTTATGATTGAGTACCAGAGGAAGCCACTCTGACAATAAACTACACCTACTTTTGTTCAGAGTATCACTTTTATCAAACCGTTCCTAACCCTATGACCCTAAAGTGACAGTATGGAGGTTTTACTTTGTCTGCCTTGTCCTCTGGCTCCTCTTCAGTCAGGAACTCCCTCTTTGGATAAGGAATCTGACAACCTGCAAATACACTGAGCGAGAAGAGGAGAAAGAAGTCTGTTTATAAAGATTTCTCTGGCTTATACAACCTTTTGTATTATATACACACCCTGTACGTGCGTGGTAACTTACTCAGAGGTGGGCAAAGGCTCTTCTAAAAAGTAGGGATCTTGCATCGCCTGCTCGGATGTGATTCTACGGATGGGGTCCATGGTCAGAAGCTTTTGCAGCTGTAATCAATGACACACCACATAACATGAAGCTTAAACAGGACTGCAACTGCACCCACCAATGGAATGTCAAGGATTTACAATGATTATTCATATTTGCATCAGATTTGGAAACCTGAACACTCACCAAGTGGAATGCTTTGCTGTCGGGTTTCACTTTATGTTTTTCCATGTACTTTATAAGGCTGCAATTTGTGTATCTGGGAAAGCGAAAGAGGAGAGCAGATTAGTTTGTTTGCTTTGGAACAACGATAAAGTATCACTGAGTTAAGACTTGATTACAGAAGAACTGTGCAGAACATTCTCTGCCTGTTGCACGGCGATGCTCTGCAGACTCACGTGTTCCTCCTGAAGTCTTTCATCAGTGTGGAGTGTTCTGGCATCTTTTTGATGTCCTCCCAATCTTTATCTGTAAAAACCAAAGGATTAAGGCATGACACAATCTCTGCCCCTTTTCCAAAAACAGATTATTCTACTTTTAAAGTCAGGATTATGCTTTTTATTTTTCTCACTGTAAAAACATTATTTCCTCACAGTGAGTTTGTACCTCAAAAACAGGGTTAGCAGATTAAGATCTGCTTTTATATAAGTTGTAATTAGTGATCCGAATATAATTTTAAACGTTCACATTTACCTCTAAGCTATTATGTAAAAATAGAAAAAAAGCAGCAAACATTGCAAAGAGATTGTAAAATACTCCCTGAGTATCTCAGTAACAAAAAAAATAAAAATGTGGAAAAGGAGCAGGAGAAGCTTCACTGAACTGGAAATTATAGGCTGAAATGGAGCCCTGCAAGCAAAGGTTTCTCTGGTTGCAACTTGGATTATTTCAACATGCTTGAGGACTGATTTACGGAGACCACAGACCACATCATATACAACCTCGGAGGGAAAATAATCTTCCAGAGCACGCCTACATTTTATGGACCTCAAATTAAAGAGTTAATCAATGAAAAGCTTCCTTTAAATCCTCACCTGCAGGGAAGCCCATGACATTAAAGATGCGGTCCAATTGGTCATGGTGGTAAGGGTTACTGGTTTTGATATCTTCCTGGCGACAATGAAATATTGGCTCAGACGTCAGCAGCTCTGCAAATATGCAGCCAATCGCCCAGATGTCTATAAAAACACACACGGTAAAAGCACTAGCATTAGCCGTCGCTCTGTATCTGTAAAGACACGAGGACGCACAGAAAACACACTCACCGATGGCTTTGGTGTAATGCCGAGCCCCCAGCAGCAGTTCAGGCGCTCTGTACCAAAAGGTGACCACCACGGGGTCGAGATCGGCTAAAGGCTTCAGTGGTGAATTGAAGAGACGTGCAAACCCCATGTCAGCTGCACAGCACACAGGTTGATTACCAACATAACCCCAAAACATCAGCAGGGATTAAGATTTACTACCGTACTTACCGATCTTTACTCTACCCCTCTCTGGACCCTCACCCATCACTAAAATGTTAGCTGGTTTCTGACAGAGACAAAGGAAAAGGCTCTCATTAAAAAAAAAAAAAAAGTGCCTCCATTGTTTTCATAGATTTGTATGTTTTAGTTTTTTTTTATTGTTATTATTGTGTTTATTGTATTATACAATAAACCTTATAATCCTGACCTCCAGTGGACAAAAACGTCAATGCATCGAAAAAGTGTGATTTTAATTTAGGACTTCCAGGTCCTGATTACAAATAAAACTTTTCTAAGTATTTCTTTCACAATGTATGATCCTCATTTTAGTACAATGGGTCTATCCTACCATGACACGACAAAAAAGTTCAAATTAATGTATTTCAAACTGTAAAAATTAGGTTAATTATTCATTTGCAATATTTTTGGTTCACAAATAATAATTTGTAAAGTAATTTACCTGACAGACGAGGACCCTCTACTGCAGGGGTGTCAAACCCATTTTAGTTCTGGTACCAAATACAAAGCAGTTTGATCTCAAGAGAGCCGCAGATTAAGAGCAGGGAAAAGAAATATAAATTTCATTGTGCCTATAGTTTTTAAAACGAGTCCCTGCAGGATTTTCAATTAAAAAATTCCTTGATTTTGTGACTAATTTAATGGAATTTTTGGGAGAAATCTCAGGATATTGAGTTATTTTCACAATTTGGAGTTGAAAATCACTGCAGCTATGTGCTATAGGCACAGGACAATGGTGAGCCCTGCTAATATTGTAGAATTTAATTCCTTTTGTGAAGTTGAGATAGTTAAAATTAAATTATTTGGTAATTTACCCAATGATTCATGATTTCATTGTCATTTTTACTTTCTCCTGCGGGCCGAAATAGGTACTCTAAAGGGTCGGATTTGGTCCACGGGCCTTGAGTTTGGACTCTAATGGGTCTGATTCTGCCTGTGGGTCATATATTTGACCCTAGAGTTAAATTAAAGACCATTAGTCATATCTGAAACTATTTTAAGGCTGAAGTTGACTGTCAATAGTGATGCACTCGATTTTTTAATTTAATGTCTGTAATAAATATGCATTATATGTAACAACAAACACTGCTGCAGACTTCATCTGAACACATGCTAACAATCACGCTCTAGTACATCGCCCCATAATCATCTTACAAGGTCTCTATGGAGGACCCAGTTGGCGTGAAGGTAATGGATCCCATCCAGAATCTGGTAGAGCAGAGACTTGACCATCCCTCTCGGCAGCTGAAGAGGCTTCTTGTTGGCCTTTGATGCTCTGTGGAACTTAATAATGTGCTGTGGGAAAAACAAAAACCAGAGTGAGAAGCCATGAGTAAAAGCTTGGGCATATGAAATGCATCGTTCAGTAAGTGACTACGTTTCACCATCACGCTCATATTTAGTCTTTGATTTGTCACAGATTGGTCAAAACATTTAGTGATTTGTATGATTGGGCAGCAGCTCAGCCTCCAAACATCTACAGTCGTCTCACTATTGGCTCAGTCCAGGTTTTCCTGTTAATATTAAGCGAGCACGAGCCAGGAGCCAAAACGTGTTTAGCTTTGGATGGCATCACTTCAGAAGTGCGGGTAGGGTGGGGCTAAACTGTGAGAGGGCAACACATCCTTGGTTTGTAGTTCGACTTTAAACACCAATATGCCTCCTCATTTATCCTAGAATATTACAAAAACGTCTCATGGTGTTTAAATATTTGTGTCATGCAACTCCACTACTTTGTGGCTCCGATTGGAGTTTTTACCCAGAGATCGTGCTCGGCGTAGTCAAACAGCAGCCACACTTTACGGTCTGCGTGTGACAGGAAAACCTTCTGCAGCGAGATGACATTAGGGTGCTTCAGCTCCCGCAGCAGCTGGAACAAAGAAACCCAGGAGATGGTCATGGAACAATAAAATCTACACCAGTAAATGTTTTACAACAGGAAAACACATTCACATACATGTGGGATTTAAATGTGAGTGTGTTTTTTTTTGTTGTTTTTACAGGTGATCACAGCCTTAAATACATATATTAGGATTGATCAAGTAGCTCTTACTGCAATTTCTCTGCAGGCGGACATGGAGATACCAGTGCCTTCAATCTGCTTGAGAGCGTAGTCCTTATCATCCTTCCTACAAACACACACATACGCATACACCATCAACACCGACCAGTCCAGGACGGAGTGTGATCCCCCTGAGGGACGTCCACACACAAACATAAAGAGACAGGGACCTGGCGCTCCAGCAGCTGGCAGGGAGACTCAGAGAAAAGGCCAGATTGGTGTAATCTAGCTCACCTCTGAGGATAAAAACAAAAGAGGGGGGGGGGGGGGGGATCTGGCCTTGTCTGGAAGCTGCTAAGAGACAAACACACAGAGGACTCAGGGTCGGCTGCTGTCTCTTCAATTAATTGAGATTCATCCGCTCCTGCGTCATCATTGGTCAAAATTAGAGGTGTCCGATCTGATATTGATATCGGTCCGATATCAGCCAGAAAACGAATATCGGATTTTACCAGATTGCATCTAAAATCTCCAATATATATTATATTTATTCAATTGTAGAATACTGTAGATATCATGTTGAAGGTTAAAATGTATGTAACCAATTGGTTAATAATAAATGGGTTAGTTTTTCTCATGTTGCTGACTATTGTTCTCTGTTTGAGTAACATCACTTGATCAAGCCTTTTCTAACATTCCACACTACAAAATAAGTAATAAAAGTATGTATGATCCGTGTTGCTATTAAATCAAATCAATATTGGTATCGACAAATACGCAAGGCTGCGATATCAGCATCTTATCGGAATTGAAAAAGTTGTATCGGGACACCCCTGGCTCATAGTCCCATATATACAACCTTTCCCAGTGTTTACAAAAAACTGAAAATCTATTTTTTTTATATATATCATCATATTATCAATGTTCGCCCTGTAATGGAGCGGAGCTGTGTCCAGGGTAGGGCTGGGTTAATATACTGAGATTCAAGATAAATAGAGATTTCTCTTTTGGCAATAGGGGTGGGAACCTCTGGGTACCTCACGATACGCGATACAAAGCTCACTATAACGATTATCTGACGATATGACGATACTGCGATTATCGATATATTGGTCATAAATCAATCTATGATAATCTATGACATTACAAGAAAAAAAAAGATTAGGTGAAAATTTTTTTTTTTTTTTATTTTATCTCGCTGAAAGACAATAAATTGAAAAAGTGTCCTATGAACAGTGACACTATTTTAGTGCAACATTTCTGTAAATAAGTGTCAACATACCAATGTATACAAATAAGTATCTCCAATAGTGCTTTCTGTAAACAAAAAATAGGGTCTTTCTTACCAGTGACACCATTATAGTGTAATATTTTAGTAAACAATATATTGGTTCCTTCAACCAACAGTCACAAAATTCCAGAATTGTTTTTCTGGTCTGACTTTATTTTAAGTAAAAATATCGAGACTCATATCGTATATCGTCATTCTGAGAAAAAATATCAAGATGTGACTTCTGGTCCATATCACCCAGCCCTAGTCCAAGGTGTACCCCCTTTATTGAACAAATATAACCAAATGGAGTTGTATAAGCAATAAATAACGACATAAATGAATGAAGGTTAATTGTGTTTGACCCTCAGGCACTGTGTGTGTGTGAGATTCCTGATCATGTAATGTTCTAAACCTGAGCTATGGGCCTTTGTCGTCCAAACTCTGACATATTCTTTTAATTATTTGGAACAGAAACATGCAGCTTATTATTATGCTCCGTTTCTCCATCGTTTTCAGACATATTTTAGGCAGAATTTTATGATCTGTGGGTATGAAAGATAATGCGCAAGAAACTTTAAAAAAATAAATAAATAATAAAATGCATGTTTTGGAAAGCATCTATCTCTGTGTCACTCCTTTTAAATAATACATAACACTGCAACACATGTTGAATTAATGAAATAAAAAATTAAGTATGATAAATTGGTAACAAATGCTTAATAATGCATTGATTATATATGGAAAGGTTTTCTGGATAATGGTTACCGTAATCACATTTTTTGGATCGATAGGGAATGATAGAGGCCTTGTTATATAACCAGTCTTACCTATGTAGTTTATTATTTTATATATATATATATTCACTTTTCTGAGCCCGAATACATAAACATGCACAAGCTAAAAACGGGATTTCCTGCATTTAACATGAATAATAGAAGTGTAGCAATTATTTCAAATAAATGAGAGTAGAAACATTGCCATACAGTAGGAAAATTGAGAATTTGTAAATTCTTTCCACTTTCCAAACATTTGTGTTGATTTCATTTTTTCTCATGTTAATGTCCCATCACATGCAGGTTTTTTGTTTTGTTTTTGTAATAAGATTATCCCATTGGAGTGAATATTTGAGTGCCTGTGATTGGATTTCTCAGGCCCTGCATTGTGTCTTCAGTCATGCAACCTTAATAAATGTGTTTTAAAGGGCTGATAAAAAATAAATTAATAAACGTGCCAGTTAGAAATTGTATTGACCATGTGGGAAATCTAAAATAAATGAGTTCCAAAGCACATTTATACTAATCACAGATGAAAACAGCAGGAGGAAAGGAAACTTTTTTGTACCATTTGCTCGCACTTCACTCAAACAGAGAGGTTTTGCTGTCACTGGGGATCAGGTTGTGGAACTCATTGGATGACAATTTAAAAACATGTCATACTATTGTTCAAATTAAACACATGACAAAAACTAAAGACATCTGAAAATGAAATATATGTTAAACTATTGACATATGTAACAAACTGAATTATTTAATAATGTAAATAAAATAAAATTTTAAAAAATCGCAGAATTCATCAGCGACCATTTACTTGGACATTCTTTTGTTAAACAAAAAGGGGCATGTATAATAAGACAACATGCACACAATGTTCACAATATAATGCTGATATTGTGAACAGGTTTACATGGAAGAATAAATTAGATTTTTTTATTGAATTATTATTTTATCATTATTAGCAGTGATACTGTCAGTAAATGGAAGGATTATTTTCTTCTCCTAGACAAAAACCTGCTGCATCATATCAATATTTCATCTGCAAAGAAGCTTGGTTATAGAATAAACTACAAGCACTGACAAAGGAATCCGATGTGTAGATCTCACCAAACACAGCATGTGATGGGTTTTTATTTTTAAACCCAAACTACAGCTGGCTCAGCTTCCTGACAGGACAAACACTGATCAGTGTGTTGGCTTATTTCTCTTTACGGATGTACATGGATCAGACAGAGGGGGGGCTCAGAGGCCTTGCTGCTGCTGGTCACCCACTCACCCATCTTTCCTTTTCGCCTTGTACACATGACCGTAAGTGCCTCTTCCCACTTTGCATCCTTCGTACTCGAACAGGTCCTCGACTCGATCTCGTTCTCCGGTCAGCTTCACTTTAAAGTCATAGTCCATTTTCCCACCGTGTCTTTCTTTCTTCGCAGAGCCGCTCGGGAGGCAACCAGGCGAGCTCGGCTCGGTTTGTAGATAAGTTGCCTTCCCCCGGCGTGGCCCGTTGATCCGCTCAGCCCAGCGTCCACATCGAGCTGTGAGGCTCGGTTTGGTGTTCCGGAGGTGCTGTTGGTTGCCCGGACTCTGTCCTGGTCCTGGCCCGGCTCTGAGACGCCTTTCTTTCTGCGCTTACTGCGTTTCTCTCAGCCGGTATATGTCCAAAGAGACGCACTTCACTCCGTAGCGATGACGCACTGACGTACGGCAATGTCGTAAAACGTCGTGAATGCATCCCCGCAGAAAAAAGAAGATAGAAAACACTACAAATCATAGTTTCTTCCCCTGATAAAATGTATGTGTTCAGTCCCAGCAAAAAAAGAAGAAAAAGAAAAAAGCCAGTCATCACTGAATACAGAACAAGAAAATATTTTTTTAAACTGCAGAAATTTAAGAAAATAAAAAATTAGTGAACACAAATGAGCAATTTCAATAAAGTGCACCATATGTCATTTGAAATGATTGATACAAAAGTGCACATCTATACAGATAACAGATCAGAAAAACAAGATAACACACAATAACTAAGAATAAAAGGAAATAGGACTAAGAAAAGGACACAACAAAGGTGAAAAAAAAAGAAAATAACAAACAGCAGGAAAACTTTTAGTGGTTTTCAAGTTTCAAGTGTTTACAGAATGAATGGTACAGTTTAACAGCTTTTTTTAATTTTTAAAATTTTTATTTTTACAAATTTTAACATTTTACAACCTAAGATTATTTTTTAGAACAATATAATACAATTTATTTTAAAGAGCACTTTTAAACAGTCGCTTACAGGTTACTTTACGAGTGAAAAGTAAAAAAAAAAAAAAATAATATATATATATATATATACTGTATACTTAAAGCTGATACCATCCAGCAGGAAAACAAAGCACGCACACACAAGCAAATCCCAAATTGCGAGAGGAAATGTTGAATTATTGTTGTGTTTTTGGCTGTACCAATCTGTTGGAGAGTGCCCTTTCCTGCAGACCTTCCCTGTATGCCTTTGCAGCTATAATCCATTTTGAGGAGCTTTTCTGTGGTTTATCCATCGCAGTGTTTACCTCCGAGTGCCGCCAACATGGCAGCCCCTCCGGGTTTATTCCCAAAACGTGACATACCTTATTGGTGGTGCAGATCTATACGAGTTGGCTCCCTCATCTTTGATCAATGACAACCCGGAGAGTCTTCCATCTATTATGTATCCTGATATCGTCAACGACCTGGTTTTCTCGCCAAGCCCATACACAGTGAAATACCTTAAATCTTATAAAAGTTTAAGATGCCTCAACCAGATGGTGTGTGGATGGGTGAGGGAGATGCAGTATCAAGTCATCAACTACAGATGTGTTCTGAAGGCCAAAGTAAGTAATGCAATAATGGTAAAAAAGGTAAGACCTTTTACCAGGAATACAATCAGAAATACAGCACATTTGAGCTCTCAATTTTAAGAACTGTGCTGCCACTGTAGCAGGCTAATAAATGTGATTTTATTAAGTCAATAATGCCACATGCAGTAGCTTGATATGAATGATATTATTATCATCACACTAGAAAATTAGTTAAGAGCCACTGCTTGGGATGTTGTCCAGATTTTTGCCTCGTAGATCCTACTTTAGTTTTGCTAGCCACAAGCGTCTCTTTTCCTCTGATATTTTTTGCCATTGTTCTCCCTGTTTTGTTATAACTTTTGGCAGTCTACAAAACTCAACATGTTTTTTCCCGGTCTGACCGATCATTACAGCCAAAAACACGGCAATAATTCACAATTTCCTCGCGAAATGCGGGATTTGATGGTGTGCGTGCGCTTTGTTTACCTGCTGAATATCGCCAATATGGTGACTTCTGGGTTGATGACGCACCGTGAAAACCCTATTAGTGTTGTGGTCAAAGTGGCAGTTTTGACAGCTATCACTGTCTCATAAAAAAATGGCATTTTATCCAAACCATGCATGTTCAGTTAAAACAAATGTTATGTCAAAGCCAATTATGTGTTAATTAATTTGGAGGTTTTTTTTTTTTATTATTATTATTATAAGCGTTTATTTGATCATGTTTTGGTCATATTTACCATAGCTAAAGTTAAATTAATCATGCTAGTGAATATATTTTAATAATGATAGTATGCGATTTAGCAATGTAAGAACATGTTATATATTTATGAGTTTATTGTGGCACATAGACAGGTCGGAACCATGTAACCTGTTGGGTTGTTCTTACCGGACGCTTTGTTGTCGCACCACTGGTCCCATCTTGGTTTGAGAGCAGAGCCAGCCGTCCATATTACAGCTGCCTTGTCAGGTACTAAACTCCTTCTATTGTCTTTGTCAACGCCGGTAAAACCACACAGAGTCCACGTTTGTCTAGTGTTTACACAGACTGTTGGTTAAAATGCTGTGACGTGTTAAACTATCAGTAGTTATTCTGGATCACAGCCACTGTCGGCTCGGCTAACGTTGACTGCTCTCCGCTAAGGTTGCTTGTGCTAACATGCTAGCAGGGGAAGCGTTGCGCATTTAAAATGGCACTTTACTCTTATGAAACGTCTACAAAATCGCTTTTTGTGTTTAGCCAGTTCTGTTGTGAACTCTTGCCGGTCATCAAAACTTATATACACTCTGATTTAAATGCTTCTGACTGCATTCTTTGTGCTTCTCAGCCGTGCGTTTACGTTGAGGAAACAAGCGTTTGGTGTGTTTTAGCCCGCCTCTGCTAAATTCTGATTGGACGCCGTTCGTGTCAGTCGGCCTTCCTCGGCCTGTGATTGGTGGGCTGTCTGGATGACAACGCTAGTTTTGTTGCTTATTGCTTCAACATGGCCTTTCGTGTTCACTGTTGTACATTGATTTAGCATTGTTCTACACTAACACTAACGATGCTAAAAGGCTTAACACTAACACAGCGGACATGAGTTTAAGGAATTGTGCTAGTCTGAGCTAAAAGAGAGCAGGGTTTCGTTAGCCTTACCCATTTTTTTCTGATGCAGTCTCCTTTCAGAAAATGGAAGGCGTTTCTCTGCTTGAGATTACTCACCACCAGGTTACTTTAGGGCCTTTAATTCATATTTGTATTCCTGCTTTAAATGAGCTAGAATTGTGTTAAACATGTTTTATAAAAACATTTTTGCTCTAAACTGTTATAGGGTATCTGTACTAGTCATTTATAGAATATTAAATGTATTTACTGCATTACCAAGAAGCATATGTGCAGATTTATAAGAAGAAAGAACATATTTAAAGCCCCTATTTTTATTTCAACAATTATATATCTTTAAATACAACCTTTTGGGTAACAGCCATGTTTAACCAGATGTGAGTCGTTGGATTTCGGTGCAGTGTTTACATTTACATTCCTTTGATTTTTCTCTTTTATTTAGGGTTTTTTTTCATGCTTTATTCATGCTTTATTTATTACTACGGACAACACAAGGATTTGTGTTGGAGCTGCTTTTGAGTACTCCAAAATTGTTTTTGCAAACTTTTGCAGTGCATTGAAGCAGCCACAGCCGGCAGTCTACTGCACTGTTTGTTTTAAAGCTTTACGATCTATTCAGTCATCATCTCATACACTCAGTTAATATGAGTTTTTATCTTCACTGGTCCCCTGATATGATTCATACCATCTGAGCAATGATTCACAACTACAGATGTGTTGCCTCAGAATTGTTGAAGGCAGGGCAAGTGTTAAATAATGTCAATATTAATACATGGGGGTATTATTTATAGCATTAAATTAATTTCCAATTTCTCAGAGAAGCCCAGTGAGCAGACTGCACAGATTTGTGTATAAAACAGGTATTCAGTGAAGATATCTCATTACTAAACAGTTGCAGATAACTTGAATTAATGTCTAGTGCTCAGGTTAAACTCAAATCCATATTTGTTATCTTTTTGTTTTATGTACAGCAGATACAGAAGAAGCACCTAAGACTTATGTATTAGTCATCAGAGGCAGGTTAATGTGACTGTTTATCTGTAGTTTTACATTTCAGAGCTTAAAAACACCTTTTTTACTCATTTTAACCACATGCAGTATCATGTGTGCACAGAGCTGCTAAACAAGGTTGGGTTGAACATCTGTTGGGACTTCTGGGAACAAGTTCACTTTAGTTTATATTTGTGAGGTCGTGGGGTTAGATAAAGTGGATTACCATGACCAGATGATCCCAAAGTAGTAGAAGATGGCTCTAAATGAGTTGACAGCTTGCAGTGAAGTGTTGATCAGAAGATCTTTAGTTTTTGAATTGAGATGAACATTATACACTAAGAATTACAACCCCATGCATGAAGCATTTCCCCAGTAAGGACTGGGTCATTGTGTAGGCCTATAAACAGTAGTAATAGATTTTCCTGGTTTTGTGGACATTACCAGATCAGCTCTCTCACACATGTGTGAGTAAGTACGTACTTCTCTAGTCTGTACATCCCTGAAGTAGATAGTGTACTTACGCAATGCAGCTGCCTTCATCTCTGATCAGTTATCTGACAGACTTACAGACACTTGCTCCATCTCTTTTTGGATCAGTTCCTTCAGGGGAACTGTGGTCATCATTATAGTAAAAGAAGTTAACTCGGAGATAGGACACTCAGGAAGTACATTATAAGAAAAGAAATGAATGCGAATCCCCAAAAATGTACTTTTGTTATTTATTTTTGTCCACTGCTCCTCCTCCTCCTGCATCCACTCCTCCCTCAGCCTGAGAAAAACAGCATACAATTTTACATTTACTTTTATGATGATAGAGCAGTGTGCCACCAGTTGCCTGTACAATGAGCCCTGAAAACTCAGCATTCCACCCACAAACTTAAATGATAACTAACTCTGTGGTCCAAATTGAGTTCACCGTACATAATTTACTGGAGATGCCATTCCCCATCTGGGTGAGATGGCAAGAAGGTGGAGTTATGATACAATATGTGATCCTGTCTCTTTTAAATGAATAAAATTGCATACTCTTCATGTAGGAAACATTTTGAGGTGATAACACTTAAAAAGTATGAAACACCTGCTGGAGTATAAGATAATACTCTTTGTTAAAAGCTGAGACATAGATTTATCCTGTATGAAAGCATTGACCTCTGCTCCATCAAGTTGCATCTTTCAGATGTAGACAAGTGTGATGATGATGCTACAGCAAATCCTGATTATTGTTTTCTGCTTTGCTTGTGCAGTTATTCTTACTGTTGTACAACCTTCAACAAAAACAGTAGACACCGTCTTTTTTTGTCCCAGTCACTTTATGGAGTTTATAGTTGTGTAGCGTGAAAATTGTGACGTCTTTATCAAACACGATGACACACATTAAAGCAAGCATCAATTAACAATTAGGCGTGGACTTGACAACATTTTGGTTTTAAAGCACTCTGTGGTGTGGGATGTAAACACCAGCACAAATCATTGACTACAACAATTGAGGTATTGAGTTTCTTTGTAGCAACTGGTTAGCAGTTTAACTCCTCTGTTGTATATGATTATGTTTAGTCTTTAAGAAGAAGCCTTTAAAACAGCTGTACTGTAAAATGTTTAAGATATTATTACAATGCAGTCTAACTTATTTCGATGATAAATGGTGAATACATATTATATGTACAGTGCTTTATTTACCAGTGAAGTAGTCACCTATTCACACTAGGAGTGGGAAAAATAATCGATGCATCATCATTCAGACATAGTAATTGATAATCATTCAATACATTACCAATAATCATTTATTTAAATGGTAAGTTACAAGAAATACTATAGAAGGATATTTTAATGGAGTAACTGATGTATTAAAAGCACTATAGTACTAACTAAAGCTGCTTATTTAGTGTATATATAATCATATCATTTAGTGCAGGCCTTTTTGTTATTGTATAAGTTACAAGCAAGGATGCTATACTTTGAATGCAATTGCTATGTTTTTAAAAACAGCAAATCATTCGTGGTCATAATGAGAAGAAATTCTATGAAAAAGTGCATCGATTCAGAATCTAATCGCTATAATCGTAATCAAATCATTAGGTGTCTAAAGATTCCCACCCCTAATTCACACTAACATTCACACACCAGTGAGACAGAGCTGTAATTAGGAGTAGGGCTGCAGTAAACAAATAAAGTGTTATATCAGTATTCATGCAATTATGATTTGGCTTATGTTACTTTTTTTTTTTTTAATTGTTTTTCATATATTTTCTTATATTTATTATTGAAACACTGTCAAAGTCTTTGCGTTAGTTTTAATACAACTTTTGCCTAACATTATTTAAAATGAGTTAAGCACTTTTTTTGTGTTCCTTTTGTGAGTAGCATTGAAGGTTTCAAACTGAAACCAAACCTGTTCATTTACCTTCTCTTGCAGTAGCTGGTATTGCTTTGTTGTAGTACTCGCTGTAACTTAGTTTTTCTTCTTGCTGGTAGTGACTAATTTCTCACTCATCCATTTCCAGCACATTTTACAGCGATGGAGCCTCCTGGTGGAGGAGATGAGCGACGGAGGCAAGCAGAGCGCCTCCGGCGAGAGGAGGCATACTATCACTTTATTAATGATTTAAGTGAAGAAGAGTACCGCCTTATGAGAGATGGCAATTTACTAGGAACCCCTGGTAAGGAAGTTCCATGCATTATGTTATGAACTTGTCACACAAGTATTTCAGCTGTTAAGGTTTGTCTTGACTCATGACACCCATTGGCAGCTCAAAGAGTCATGTGTCTGTGTGTTTCCCAGGAGAGGTGACTGCTGAGGAGCTCCAGCAGCGTTTGGATGGAGCAAAAGAGCGCGTGTCCTCTCAGCCCGATGCTGAGCAGCGTGTGCAGATGGCTGAAGCTGGAGAGCAGCAGAGCAGCAGTGGTGAAGGGGAAGAAAGAGGACCTGCAGTGAGACGAGGAACAGGTAGGAATAATGATGTTTTGTCACATTCTTTAAAGCAGAACTAAGTATTTTTTTCACCTTAATAAATCCTTCTCGTAGTCACTGTGAGGGTAATACAAGTGTTTATGGGGTGATTGGGGGGTCTTTCATCACCCCTGGTGTCTCTGGCCAGAAAACAGCACTTGCAACTTTCCTGCCTCTGACCCGGTTGCAAGACGTGCTGCTTTACGGCAGCCCAATAAAAACACAGTCGTCGCGGCAACAAGAAGGCACACGCACTCGCAACCCAACACTCCATCAGGCAGCACACACACAAATATCCATCCATCTTTCTATCTATCTATCCATCCATCCATTTTCAGAGCCGCTTTGTCAGCACACACACATTTCGTATTACTCCCACATCATTCATTTATTGTACTTGTCTCTCTTCCTCATACTGTTCACATGGTCACATGGGACTATATGTATGAAAGCACCCTTAGTGTCACTGTTGTATTAGGATTTTTCAGCGATCGGTTGCTACCGTCTTGGGAGAGCAAAGTTGCGCACGTAGCTGTGAGGTGGGGCAGGCGGCGGGGGGTGAGGATTGTTTACGACAGTGACATAACCAAAAGGGACCTTTAAGGAGAGCGCTAAGCGCAAGTTTAGTTCTGCTTTAATGTGGAGAAAGTGTTTTTTCTGTTGGTTTCTTTTGGCATAAATTACGAAAAGAGCCTAATCAGCTGTGACAGTCTAGCGCATCATATTTGAATGTTTTAAATGGTTTTAAAACACTCACTAAATAATAATAAAAGTAATCTAAACATTGATATCTTATTTAAAAGTTTATTTTTGTTGTTTTTTTATAACCTTTTTCAACATATTTTGAATAGTTTTGTCTTTGTCTTTTCACAGGAGCAGCAGAAGGAGGAGCATCAGAGAGTTCAAACGGTGACTCGTTACTGGAGTGGCTCAACACTTTCAGGCGCACCGGAAACGCCACGCGTAGTGGGCAAAGTGGAAACCAGACATGGCGTGCAGTCAGTCGGACCAACCCAAACAGTGGAGAGTTTCGATTTAGCCTGGAGATCAACATCAACCATGATCAGCCTGAGCCGGGGGAGCACAACGACTCGACAGAAACTGCAGAGCGGCCACCCAGTGCTCCAAACACGGCCACCTCTTCTGTGCTCACCTCTTCCTCATTTTCAACTTCCCGGCTTTCAGCTACTTCAAGACCCACGCCCTATCCGTCTCCCCGCCCAGCTATCAGTAGGAGGATGCAGACTCGGCGCATGCGCAGCAGCTCGACCGCACTGCCTTTGAGCACCCAGGTTCTTCCTCCACCGGTGGTCCCTCAGAGGAGAAGTGCAAATTCTCATTCGTTAGCATCTGATTTAAATGCTAATGTTCCTCCTCCTGATCAAAGCACACCCCTGCGACACCAGGCTATGCATGTAGAGGTGGCGCAAGAGCGAAATGATGCGTCTGTGTCTACAGACTGTCCTAGAGTTTCGCCGCAGTTGGAGTCAGCAATCCCAGCAGCAGCAACACACGAGCCACGGGGCAGCAGGACTCGATCACGTGGTCGTGTACGCAGAGTTGCTGCCTTGACTGGGGTTTCCTCTCGTGCGTCAAGGCGTAGTCGGTCCCCTTTGCACAGAACACCTGTTCCCAGTGCCAGTCCTCCATCGAACAGTGTTGTTAGTACTCCTCCCATCCCAACCATTGAGCCAGGCAGCAGCACAACCTCTGCAGTGTCCGTGGAGACTGGAGAAGCTGGGACGGGAGAACCTGTCGTCCAAACAGAACGAGCTGTAGAAACGGTAGAACAGGAGGGCGAGTCACATGGAACAGGAACAGGGAGTTCAGCAGTGCGTCGCCACCCAACCATCATGTTGGACCTGCAGGTGAGAAGAATTCGACCGGGTGAGAACCGGGACCGGGACAGCATCGCCAGCAGAACACGGTCTCGTGCCAGAGTGGCTGAGAACACGGTGACATTTGAAAGTGACAGCGGTGGCTTCAGACGCACCATCTCCCGCTCTGAGCGAGCTGGTATCCGCACCTACGTGAGCACTATCAGGATTCCACTTCGACGAATCAGTGAAACAGGCCTGGGAGAACCAAACTCCACTGCTCTAAGGTCCATTCTGCGCCAGATCATGACTGGATTCGGGGAGCTTAGTTCGTTAATGGAAACTGAGGCTGATTCTGAAAGTATTGCACCCAACCATGCAGACGCTAGTGGTACAAATAGTAATGCTAACCTTGTTGGGCGCTTACATACAGTTGAAAGCCCACCTGCTCAGCTGAGTGGAGGCAATGTTGTTCAGGAGAGGATGGAGATGGTGGGGATTCAGGAGGAGCCAGGAGCTCAGGCCAGGCTCGTTGCAGGAGCCGTGAACTCCACAGACAGCAGAGCCACCAGCAGGGACACCAACAACCTGGTGGAGAATGGGACCCTGCCCATCCTGCGGCTAGCGCACTTCTTCTTACTTAACGATGAGGAGGATGACGAACACCCTCGAGGTCTGACCAAAGAGCAGATTGACAATCTATCCACACGAACCTATGACCAGGCCAGTGTGGAGGGAGAGGTCGGCCGTGCGTGCAGCGTTTGTATCAACGAGTACACTCAAGGCAACAAGCTACGCCGACTGCCCTGTTCTCATGAGTTTCACATTCACTGCATTGATCGCTGGCTCTCTGAAAACAACACCTGTCCCATCTGCAGGCAGCCCATACTGGCAGCACATCATGACTGACCCGTTAGCTCTCAGAAAATAAAGGTTTTCAAAGGCTAGCTGGACTTGATGGATGAACCTATGCTTGTTGTACATATCGGTTTCATCTGCTAAATTCTTTGGAAATAATACATTTGATGAAGAAGGTTGAACCAAGTGTGGTTTTGAAAAAAAAACTTTAAATGCAGAGGGTTAACTAAACTAAACTTTATTTTTTTAGACCTTTTGTTTTTAGCATTTTCTCCATCCTGCAACTCTGTTAACTGTTGAGTCAACTCCAGCTGCTTAATACTCACTTTAACCCTTTGACGTCTGATCTCTGTGATATCTTTGTCACAACTGGACATGGAAAAAACAAACTTAGACTGAACTTCAGTATCAGCTGTAAATAACTCACAACTGCTTGTATTTTAAGGGAATTTAAAGTTATTCTGGACACGATGTCTGTTTAGGGTGGTAATGGGATAAAAAGCCTTGAGTCCTTTTTTTTTTTTTTTTTTTTTTTTTTTTTAAAACAACTATTTTAACTTGGATTCATGAATTTTAAGCTGTCCCTTCACAGTGGGTTGAAAAATGTAGGGCTGGTTTTGTAGGAGCTAATTTTCCTTTTCTTTTTTAAAGCTTCACTGTGTACTTGTGGAAGGTTTCTAGATGCTCGTTTGTGTAGGATTCACTAAAGTCATGCACTAAAACCAGCTGCTTTGAGCATGTGAGCGTCACAATTTAAAGGCCGAAGGCTTGTGATAATCAGGACTTCAACCAAGTGCAATACACACAAGGAAAAGACAGTATTGTTTTTTTGTTTTTGCTGTTCATTGTTTACATTGTAATGCCTGGTTATCATTTCCAGTTAAAAACTAAAATTGTGCTAATTCTGACACCTGCGTTTGCTCTCGATTCCTGCTGCTGTTTTTTCAGACTGGATCAGCTTGATACAGAAGAAATAAGAAAGTTACTTTTTGAAATGTTTTTTGTAATTCTTCTATTCAGCGTCTCACACAGGACAAACGTTGATGCTTACAGGACATGTTTCCATTTTACTCTGTACGTTTTCTGCTTCTTCGTTCACACATTGTATTCAGGTGTCGTCGCAGTAGAATAATAATTTTCTTCTTGGGTCTATTTGGGTTGTTTTATAAAGCAACAATAATCACATTTCTAGAGCAGGTGGATGATAAGTCAGCCACCAAATCGGTATGGTCTCATTAGTCTAACATTTTCAGCACATAGGAAATATTACATGCCTTCAATGACACATGTCACCAACAAAACTGGGTGTGATGCACTGCTGTGTGCAATTATGTGACAGTGTCAGGTGGAGCAGGGTTCCTGTGAAGGGGAAGACCAGTTTCTGAAGAAACCTGGTTCTTTTAAAAGCATCTGCTCAATGATTGTCCACCTTTTGAAGAGGACAACGAGTACGGAAGTTTGATATTTATTCTGTTCCTATTTAATGAGATGGAAATCAACATTTGAAATATAAAAGCTGTTATGTTAAAATGTGAGTAAATAAAAGAGCTATGCCATTGTATTTATGTGATGACACGAGGATACTTTGTTTTGTTTTCTCTGCTCCTTAACATTGGAATAAAATGCTGCTTTGTAATGCCTGATAATGTGAGGAATGTGGTATGAATGAATGTGTGATCAATCATACAGTTATAATTGACACTTTTATGAGGGTTCTGCCACGTTATTGGTGTGAAAAATAAAGTATAAATGAAAGTTGAATTAAACCTTTATAAACATTTTAATTTAAAATAAAACGTACGCACACAAGAAAATGTAATAACACGCTCTCTACAAACAAACAAAAATAACCCGCAGTTAACGCATCAAGACCCTACCACACTTTACAAAACTGGTAAACATTACATGTAATAGATCTTAAATACTGCATCACCCATTTCATGTATGTACACAAGCTTTTTATGTGTTTTATACAACTATAAAGTGTCAGTATCGACCATAAATGATGCGTCAGACACAGCTGATGCATGCCTCAATAGATGAACACCAGGAATACAAGGATAATTTAGGTTTTTGTCAGATTCCTTTAAAGTGATTCAGGAAATCCAGAATTAATGGAAATGACAGGGATTGATTTTGTCCACCTGGGGGAGCAGATCTCATTCCCTTCCTTAAAAGCCATTCACTCTGGATTTCTTGTCAAAAACCTAAAATATCTTTGTATTCAACTCATTGTGCGGAGTGTCACTGATAGAACAAGTGATTTTATAGGTGATGTGGTCCTTCAAAGTTGAAATTTTACATTTAAAAACAAAACATTACATATGAATTATTTTTAGGACAATCTTGTATAAATAAGCCCAAAGACTGAAAAAGTTGTGTGGGGTTTATTTTTGTTAAAATTCAGTGGCACTTTTTGGGGAAAAACACAATGAACGAATTAAAGTTTTTGAAACATTGTTCGTATATCATTTTTGTATATATATATATATATATATATATATATATAGCTTGTGTATCAAAATACTAGTTTTAAGAGTTGCTGCTTTTACTTCTCAGAAGAACATGTAAAGCTCAGTTAGATGGATTTCTGAGTGCACATATTGTGCAGCTGTTTGTTAATAAATATCCCTGTGTGGCATTTTGCATCAACAAATTTAACCCAGAATTGTCCTTCTGGTCAGACTTTATTTGAAAAAAAATTTCTAGATTTATATTGTATATCACCATTTTGAGAAAATATATTAAGATATGAGTTTTGGTCCATATTACCCAGCCCTAGTAGGAATGTTCACAGCATTTCAATGTTAATAAAGGTCGACCTACCTGAATATAATCACATAATTGTATTTAGTAAGTGGTTGACAAGTGGCTATTTTGGATTTCTTGTACATGTTAAAATATAAGGGATACTGGAGCTTGGTTGGGCAGGTGGGACGGCTCGTAGTGGGCGACTGAAAATTTCCCTTATTTTCAAATCCAAAACTTGACAGGTATGATTATAATCCGTAATATATTTACTTCTTTTACCAACACTGAATGTATGCCTGTACAATACAGGAAACAGTTTGATGTCATCATCATCAAATATGATTGGTTGAAAGATGAAAGAAAAAAAGAACCGAACGCAACGCTGACTTTCAAATAGGTTCTTTTAGTGCTTGTGATTGGGTTGGACAAACTCTCTTAGTGATCTGAGTATTAAGAAGTTAAACACAATTTGTGTATTTTAAAAGCTTAAATTCTGATGAGAAACGGCTGCAGCAGGTAAGAGGTTTTTACCGTTGTTACTAATTATCGTTTAAAAATTATTTTTACTCTCGTTTAAATATATTGAACATTTTATTCCTTGAAAACAACACTTCAATATTTTATGGCGATGATAGTGTTTTGAGAGTCTTTCAGAGCCTAAGGTGTGTACATATAATACATAAAATAAGGGTGTTTGACTTCAGTTTTTACAGGATGGATGCGATTAGGCAAGATAATAATAATAATAATAATAATAATAATAATAATAATAATAATAATAATAATAATAATAATGAATAAATAAAAGCATATTTGACAATCTCAATAAAGAAACTTGTTCAAAAAGGGTAAGAAGAAGTGTACAATGTTTCTCGTCCTACCCACTTGCATTATTTATTTAAACATATACACAAAGTACAGGTACTACAAAATATTACTTATGACTCCGTATTGTCCACCACCGCCGGTAAACCACTATGGGGTCCCAAGTGTAAAACTTTAGAATTAAAGTTGTAGCTAACACATTTTCATTATTTATCATACTTTTCTCATATTTAGCACATTTTCCTACATTTAACACAACATTTAACCACATATAAAGAGGTTAAAAAAAAGCCAAATATTGAAATCTAAATCTAAACGGTATATGTTATATCTAAATGTTAAATCTATATCTAAATTTTAAATCTAAATCTAAATGTTATATGTTATATCTAAATGTTAAATCTAAGTCTATATGTTAAATCTAAGTCTATATGTTAAATCTAAGTCTAAATGTTAAATCTTATATATAAATGTTAAATCTAAATCTAAAGGTTTAAATCTAAATCTAAATATTAAATCTAAATCTGAATGTTTAAATCTAAATCTAAATAATATATGTTAAATCTAAATGTTTTTAAATCTAAATGTTACATAGCATATCTAAATGCTCTAGTTTGATGTGACATGCTGAGATCTCATGGATTACATATGGTTACTGTAGCTGAATAGATAAGGTACTGCGCTTGAACGCATAAGGTCTTACAATCAAACTTACCATGGGTCCCTTTTTTTATTTCGTCTTTTTTGGGATGTCTGGAATTCGTCTGCTGAGCAGACCAACGTTGAAATGACATGATGGCCTGAAGTTGAAACCTCTTTATCTATTCAGCTACCGTAACCACATGTAAACCAGGAGATCTCAGCATGTTGCATCAAATTAACACACATAGACAAACCACAGCATTAAAATACATTTTAATAACTGCGTGGCGCTGTTGTGTTGCGGGAGTGTACTGTGAAGGGCAGCTCATCCACCTGCCATGACCGTACGCTTGATCTCCGCCGCCGGGAGAACCAGCCATACATATCACCCAGGCAGGCATCGGTGAAGGGTGAAGAGATGGGTGGGATTGGCTGTGTGTGTCTCTGCTTGTGTATTGGTTGAGGTTACAAGGGGCGGGGTCAATTAGCATATGTGCGAAACATTTAAGTTCAACATTTAGATTTAGATTGAACATTTAACATTTAGATTTATGATTAAGCATTTAGATATTATATATACCATTTAGATTTAAACATTTAGATTTAGCATATATTATTAAAATTTGATTTAAACATTTAGATTTAGATTTAGATTTAATATTGATATATAATATTTAACATTTAGACTTAGATTTAACATTTAGATATAGTAAGTAAGTAAGTAGTTTATTTATAAAGCGCTTTTTGCAGAAAAAAATCACAAAATGCTGTACAGAGTTGAGGTAAAAGTACAAGTGCAACACAATAGAATAATAAAACAAGAGTGCATAAATATCATAAGAACAGCAACATTAAAGGATAAATAAAAATTCAAATCCAGTTAACTAAAAGCTTTTCTGTAAAGTGAAGTCTTCAGCAGTTTTTTAAAAGTGTCCACACAGTTGAGCTCCCTGAAAGACTGGTGCAGGTTATTCCAGAGTCTGGGAGCTACAGCCTGGAACGCCAGGTCTCCTCTGGTCTTAAATTTAGTTTTTGGGGTCTTTAGGAGACCCTGACCTGAAGACCGAAGGTATCGCCCTGATGAGTAGGCTCACAACAAGTCCGAGATATATTTAGGGGCCTGACCATGTAATGCTCAGAACGTGAGAACTAATATTTTATATTCTATGCGAAACTTAACTGGAAGCCAGTGCAGAGTAGCAAGAATGGGGTGATGTGGGATGTTCTAGAAGCACCAGTTAAAAGTCTGGCAGCAGCGTTCTGAACGATTTGGAGTCTATTTAGGGTCGACTTATTAAAACAAGTAAAAACAGAATTACAATAGTCAATACGAGATGATATAAATGTGTGTATGACCAGTTCCAGATCTGATTTTGATAATATATGCCTCACTTTAGAGATATTTCTCAGGTGGTAAAAACAGTTTTTAGTCAATTGACGACAATTTCCCTCCAAAGACATGGACTGATCAAAAACAACCCCAAGGTTTCTGAGGCTGGTTTTAACAGATGAGCCCAGATCACCAAGAGAGTTTTTAATTAGAGGGATGTTTTTATCAGGAGCAATGATCAGAGTTTCTGTTTTGTTTGAATTTATCTGGAGATAATTTGATGACAGCCAGTTTTTGATACAGGATATACAGTCTAAGAACTCGGATAAAAAGTGAAACTCTGACTCATTAAAGGAGCAGTACAACTGGATATCGTCAGCATAATAATGATAAGACACATTTTTAAAACCACGGATCAACCGACCAAGAGGCATCAGATACATTAAAAACAAAACAGGTCCCAGAACAGAGCCCTGGGCTACTCCACATGACAGGTTGGACATATTAGACATAACATCGTTAATAGCCACATTAAAGGTTCTTCCATTAATGTAAGAGGTAAACCACTGGAGAACAGTACCAGAAAACCCCATCTCGGATTTGAGTCGATCAACCAGTATACTATGATCTACTGTATCAAAGGCAGCTGTCAGATCAAGTAAAACTAAAACTGTGTAACGACCAGAGTCAGTGGCCATCATCACGTCACTAGAAACTCAGAAGAGCAGTTTCAGTGGAGTGGATTGATCTAAAACCAGATTGATTTTTATCATAAACATCATGCTGTTCCATGTATGAGGTTAGCTGCTTAGCAACCATTTTCTCCATGATTTTAGACATGAAGGGAAGCTTTGATATGGGCCGGTAGTTTATAGGCTCCCCCGGATCAAGATTGGGTTTTTTAAGAATGGGGTTTATTATCGCATGTTTAAAAAAGCTGGGGACCGAGCCAGATAAAAGTGAGAGGTTAATCAATTTTACCACCCAAGGACCAACAACATCAAAAACACTTAAAAGCAGAGAATTAGGAACAATGTCTACAGTGCTCGATGAGGGTTTCATCTTTCCTACTAAAACTTGAACATCGGCTGACAGGAGTGAAGGAGGACCATGAGCTCACAGGGGCTGATGCACTGCACAAGCTAACCAAGGGAGGAGTGATGCTAGCCCTGATATCTTGTACTTTATTGACAAAGAAATTTAAAAAATTGCTACAGTCCTCCTGTGTGTGTACAGGCACATGGGACGGTGAGGGTGCAACAAGATTTTCAATAGTATTGAACAAAACCTTGGGGTTTCTCTCTATAACATATAACATTTAGATTTAGATTTAAAATTTAGATATAGACTTAACATTTAGATATAACAAATACCATTTAGATTTAAATATTTAGATTTAATGCTTTTTTTAACCTCTATATATGTGGTTAAATGTTGTGTTAAATGTAGGAAAATGTGCTAAATATGAGAAAAGTAAGATAAATAATGAAAATGTGTTAGCTACAACTTTAATACTAAATTTTTATACTTGGCACCCCATAAACAACTCTTCAGTGTAAATGAGACGGAGAAAATAATGCAATGGGAGCATCTACAGAAAGTTTGATTACACAACACAATATGCACAATATGCACAACTACAACTTCATGTCTCACGCTCACTTTAAAATAATCATCTCTTCCCCACCCTTTCATTTCCTACCTTGACTCTCTCCTCCCTGTTCCCTTCCCCCTCACCTAGTTGTAACACTGACCCCTCTTTTTATATCCTCCCTAAAATAAAGTATTTCTTACCCTTCCTTAGGGAGGGCTGGTGATGGTCACAATTATGCAATAAAATAAATTCATTTATTTAATTGCAATAACAAAACATCCATTGCTGTCTTAAAAAAGATTGTCGTGACAGGTCGTGACACGGCGTGCAGGCAGTCGGACCAACCCGAACAGTGGAGAGTTTCGATTTGGCCTGGATATCAACATCAACCTGAGCCGGGGGAGCACAACAACTCGACAGAAACTGCAGAGCCGCCACCCAGTGGTCCAAACACGGCCACCTCTTCCTCATTTTCAACTTCCCGGCTTTCAGCTACTTCAAGACCCAGCCCCTCTTTGTCTCCCCGCCCAGCTATCAGTAGGAGGATGCAGACACGGAGCATGCGCAGCAGCTCGACCGCGCTGCCCTTGAGCACCCAGGTTCTTTCTCCACCGGAGTCAGCAATCCCAGCAGCAGCAACACACAAGCCACGGGGCAGCAGGACTCGATCACGTGGTCATGTACGCAGAGTTTCTGCCTTGACTGGGGTTTCCTCTTGTGCGTCAAGACGTAGTCGGTCCCCTTTGCACAGAACACCTGTTCCCAGTGCCAGTCCAAGGCGTAGACGATCCCCTTTGCACAGAACACCTGTTCGCAGTGCCAGTCCAAGGCGTAGTCGATCCCCTTTGCACAGAACACCTGTTCGCAGTGCCAGTCCAAGGCGTAGTCGGTCCCCTTTGCACAGAACACCTGTTCGCAGTGCCAGTCCAAGGCGTAGTCGATCCCCTTTGCACAGAACACCTGTTCGCAGTGCCAGTCCAAGGCGTAGTCGGTCCCCTTTGCACAGAACATCTGTTCCCAGTGCCAGTCAAAGGCGTAGTCGGTCCCCTTTGTGCAGAACACCTGTTCCCAGTGCCAGTCCATGGCGTAGTCGGTCCCCTTTGCACAGAACACCTGTTCCCAGTGCCAGTCCATGGCGTAGTCGGTCCCCTTTGCACAGAACACCTGTTCCCAGTGCCAGTCAAAGGCGTAGTCGGTCCCCTTTGCACAGAACACCTGCTCCATCAAACAGTGTTGTTAGTAGTCCTCCCAACCCAACCGTTGAGCCAGGCAGCAGCACAACCTCTGCAGTGTTCGTGCAGACTGGAGAGGCTAGGATGAGAGAACCTGTCGTCCAAACAGAACAAGCTGTAGAAACGGTAGAACAGGAGGGCGAGTCACATGGAACAGGAACAGAAAGTTTAGCAGTGGATCGTAACCCAACCACCATCTTTTTGGACATGCGGTTGAGAAGAGCTTTCCAGGGTGGGAACAGCATCGCCAGCAGAACACAGTTTCATGCCAGAGTGGCTGAGAACACGATAACATTTGAAAGTCACAGCGGCGGTAGCCTGGGAGAACCAAACACAACTGCACTAAGGTCCAATCTGCGCCAGATCATGATTGGATTTGGGGAGCTCAGTTCGATAATGGAAACCGAGGCTGATTCTGAAAGTATTGCACCCAACCATGCAGACGCTAGTGGTACAAATAGTAATGCTAACCTTGTTGGGCACTTACATAGAGTTGAAAGCCCACCTGCTCAGCTGAGTGGAGGCAATATTGTTCAGGAGAGGATGGAGATGGTGGGGATTCAGGAGGAGCCAGGAGCTCAGGCCGGGCTTGTTGCAGGAGACGTGAACTCCACAGATAGCGACCTAGTGGAGGACATCACAATACACGAACTGCAGCTATTACAGTTATTCTTATTGGACAATGAGGAGGATGATGAACTCCCTCAACGTCTGACCAAAGAGCAGATTGACAATCTATCCACACGGACCTACGACCAGGCCAGTGTGGAGGAAGAGGTCGATGATGCGTGCTGCATTTGTATCAACGAGTACACTCAAGGCAACAAGCTACGCCTCCTGCCCTGTTCTCATGAGTTTCACATTCACTGCATTGATCACTGGCTCTCTGAAAACAACACCTGTCCCCTGTGCAGGCAGCCCATACTGGCAGCACATCAATACTGACCCATTAGCTCTCAGAAATATAGATTTTCAAAGGCTGGCTGGACTTGATAGACTTGATGGGTGAACTTATGCTTGTTGTACATATCAGTTTCATCTGCTAAATTCTTTGGAAATAATACATTTGACGAAGAAGGTTGAACCAAGTGTGGTTTTGAAAAAAAAGAAACCTGGTTCTTTTAAAAGCTTCTGCTCAATGATTGTCCACCTTTGGAGAGGACAACGAGTACGGAAGTTTGATATTCATTCTGTTCCTTTTTAATGAGATGGAAATCAACATTTGAAATATAAAAGCTGTTATGTTAAAATGTGAGTAAATAAAAGAGCTATGCCATTGTATTCATATATTCTCTGGTGTTTGGTGAGAGCAGACGTGTTTTCCTTTGCTCCGATAACACGACCTTGGCTACAGCTGGCTACAGCTGAACAGCCTGAACAGCCTGAAAAACTGGGCCCAAGACTGAAGGAAAATGGTGAAAAAACCGCAGGGAGGCCCTTCAGAACCCAATTCGGGTTTGGAAGAGGTCAAGGAGATGATACGCGAGGGTCTACAAAACCTATCTGCCGAGATAAAGTCGTTGGAAAAGACGCTGGAAAACTCACTGGAAAGACTACAAAGCGAAACAAAGGTACTGAAAGAAAAGAATGCTCACCTGTGAACTGAAAGAAATGCTGAAGAGATAAAAATGTTGAACGCGAGGGTTGAACAGCTGGAACAAAAGGAAAGAGAGAAAGATGTCATCATCACAGGCCTAAAGATAAAACCCAGGAGTGACGAAGAAACAAAATCGATTGAACAACAGGTCATTGACTACCTGAAGTCGAAGGACATTGTCCTGAACCCTGACAACATCAACTCCTGCCATCTCCTGCCAAAGAGAAATGATACCAGAGCTGTAAAAATAACCTTCACGAATATAAAATTCAAAGGAGAAATAATCAAGCAAGGAAACAAACTCAAGGGAACGAAGGTGTACATCAATGAAAACCTGACGAAACAAAATGCAAGCATTGCATGGAAAGCACGCCAAATAAAAAAAGAAGGAAAGATTATGAAGACGTGGTCAAAAAACTGCAGGATTTACATCCAGGAAGAAGAGGACGGAAAACCAGTTCTCATCAAAACGATGGACAATTTGGGAAAATACGAAGGATCCACCTAAACAACAACATTACTGATGGTAATCATGGATATGGACCCAGATCTATATAAACACTGGAAACAAAACTCAGACTGTGATTATTTTACGGAGACCGAATTAAATGTGGAAACCAAGAGTAAAAAAGGTCTGTCATTTATTCATTTTAATTGCTAGGTGGTGGGGTGATTAAGGATTACATTAAATTTAAATTCAAAGTGTTTATTGTCCTATGTGCAGTTAGAAACACGATTTTTTTTATATACAATGAAATTACTGCCTTGCTTATGAACTAAGATATAATAATGTGTTTATACAAGTTAAATCTAACAGTGGAAAATACAACACTGCCAATAAAACTAACAACAGCAGTTAGAAACACGCTTATGAACTAAGATATATTACATTAAAATACTACTTTGCTTGTGAACTGGGATGTGGTGATGTGTTTATACAAGTTGGATCGGATCCCATCATCAGACAGTGGAAAATACAACACTGCCAATAGAACTAACAACAGCTGGATTACCCTTGATGTAGAGACAAAACAAGGTGACATTGTGGATGAAAAGGGAAGAACCTTCCAAACACCTTCGAAAGAGGAACTATTCTTGAACTGGAGGAATGCTAACAACGTCTGGCAGGGAACAAGGCCAACAAAAACAAAGATAGAGGACAACACTGACTACAGATGAAAATACACAAAAAAGGACGTTCAGAAGAAATCAAGAATGTTTTGACCAGAGAGACATGTAAACCCATGTAAATCTGCGATGGTAAAACAGGGGACGGGACCCGGATAAGCAAACTGCTTCTCTCGTCTCCTTTTTCGGCATGTACAAAAAATGTAAAAAAAAAAAAAAAAAAAAAAGTGAATGTAACCATGTCGGAAATAAACTGAATAAATAAAAAAAATAAAAAATTTATGTGATGACACGAGGATACTTTGTTTTGTTTTCTCTGCTCCATAACATTGGAATAAAATGCTGCTTTGTAATGCCTGATAATGTGAGGAATGTGGTATGAATGAATGTGTGATCAATCAAACAGTTATAATTGACACTTTTATGAGGGTTCTGCCACGTTATTGGTGCAAAAAATGAAGTATAAATGAAAGTTAAATTGAACCACCATAAACATTTTTATTTATTTAAAATAAAACGTACTCACACAAGAATATGTAATAACATGCTCTCTATAAACAAACAAAAATAACCCGCAGTCAATGCATCAAGACCCTACCACACTTTACAAAACTGGTAAACATTACATGTAATAGATCTTAAATACTGCATCACCCATTTCATGTATGTACACAAGCTTTTTATGTGTTTTATGTGTTAAGTGTCAGTATCGACCATAAATGATGCGTGTCAGACACAGCTGATGCATGCCTCTATGGATGAACACCAGGAATACAAGGATAATTTAGGTTTTTGTCACATTCCTTTAAAGTGATTTAGGAAATTCCGAAATAATGGAAATGACAGGGATTGATTTTGCCCACCTGGGGGAGCAGATCTCATTCCCTTCCATAAAAGCCATTCACTCTGGATTTCTTGAAGGAATGTGACAAAAACCTAAAATATCTTTGTATTCAACTCATTATGGGGAGTGTCACTGATAGAACAACTGATTTTATAGGTGAAGTGGTCCTTCAATGTTGAAATTTTACATTTAAAAACAAAACATTACATAAGAATTATTTTAGGACAATCTTGTATAAAATAAGCCCAAAGACTTTTATAAGCAACAGAAAAAGTTGTGTGTTGGGTTTATTTTTGTTAAAATTCAGTGGCACCTTTTGGGGAAAAAACACATTGAAAGAAATAAAGATTTTGAAGCAATGTCCGTATATCATTTTTTAATGAAACTGAAGTTAATATATTTATATTATCTTTTGCACAAAATGACAGCAGCAGAATTTTTCTGGATCAATCCATCCATCAATCCCTTCTTCTAAGCCGCTTATCCTTTTCAGGGGCCGTGGATTGCTGGAGCCAGTCCTAGCGTACTATGGGTGAGGGCAGGATACACCCTGGATAGATCGGCAGTCTGCCACAGGGTTTCTTGATTCTTAATGTATACATTCTTCATTTTATTCAATTCAAGGTGTGAAAGTGTCTTCAAATGTATGGGATTGTAGGAGTGGGGCATTACATTTGTTACACTTATAATATTGTGAAAATTTGCTCGGCGATAATCTTCAGCGGAACAGCTGGCATTCTGCTCTGCCACCCCATTGAGCTTCTGCGCTGTAGCTTCTAGCAGCTCCTTCTTGGTGACAAACTGCTTCGCCACCGCGTCTACTGTGCTAGAGGTGGTGGAAGTGACTCCACAGAAGGTAGACTTCCTGTACTCAGAGTCATCATCAGCTGGTTCGACGTTGGGCTTGACAGGCCCAACGTCTCTGGGGTTTGATGGAGGAATGGATACCCTTGACTCCACCGGTTTGGTTTCACAAAGTCTTGCAGGGTCTTGCCCCTGGTGATGTCATCAGCCGGGTTCCTCGCTGAGTCCACGTAATGCCAGGCATATGGGTTGGTCAGTTCCTGGATTTCTGCTACTCTGGTGCCGATGAAGATCTTGAAGCGACAAAACTCTGACTGTAGCCACATCAACATCGTGGTGGAGTTTGTCCACATGATAGTTTGGTTTGTCTTCAGTGTTAGCTCTCTCTCAAGGAGCTTAGCCAGTTGGGCTCCTGTAACCGCTCCACACAGTTCTTGTCGGGGCATGGAGAGGAATCTCTTAGGCGCAACTCTGGACCTGGCCAGGAGGAAAGACAGGTGAACTTGACCTTGACTGTCCACTGTTCTCAAGTAAGCCACTGAGCCATAAGATTGCTCCGATGCATCTCTAAAGATGTGAACATCATGGGTGAAACTGGATTGATCTACGTCAGCAGGCACATATGGTTGTGACAGAGTAACTTGTGGCAGAAACTGAAGTTCTTCTACCCAGTCATTCCAGACTTGTAGGAGGTCTTTGGGAAGAACTGGATCATCCCAGTTTCGTTGCTTCTCCCAAAGGTGTCTTTCCAGCATTTTGGCTTGGGTGGTGTAGGGTAGGATGAACCCCAAAGGGTCTTACTGACTGGCTAAGACTCGATAGATGTTCCGCATTGTAGGAACGCCATACTCTATGAGCCGATGTTTGTATCAATCAATCAATCAATCAATCTTTTATTTGTATAGCGCCAAATCATAACCAATGGTATCTCAAGACACTTTACAGTTGAGCAGAATTAAGGGCGGACTCTTCATTTTATGGATACACACATATGCATATATACGTATATACACATACATATGTATCCCACACCCAACATGAATTCATCATGGCGGCAAGGAAAACCTTCTGTTAAGCAGCAGGAACCTTGTGTGGATCCCATTCCTATGATGAACAGCCATCCACGTTATGCTGTGTTGGGTGTGTGCAGAGGAAAGGGTGGAGACAGAGTTGTTGAGACTCTGTAACTCCACACTGAGGATCCCACGGACCTGCAAGACAAAAGCCAGAAGGAGTACAGGAGCAAACACACAAGGGAAGAAGCAGACATAGAGGGAGTGTTCGAGAGAGGAATGGGACCCTCTCCGGTCCCTCTCTAACCTAAATGACCTCTCTCTTAACTCCCTCTCCAACCTCTCTCCAACCGAGCATGCCAGACCCCCCCGGCAGTCTATGCCTATTGCATCTTAACTATGAGCTATGAGCTGGTTCCTAACTAAAAGCTTTACCAAAGAGGAATGTTTTGAGCCTAACCTTAAAGGTAGAGAGGTTGTCTGCCCCCCGAACCGTGGTTGGTAGATGGTTCCAGAGAAGTGGGGCCTGATAACTGAAACCTCTTCCTCCTATACTACTTCTAGAGACAAATGGAACGAGTAGGCCAGCATTTTGAGAGCGTAGTGTTCTGGGGGGATTGTATGGCACTACAAGCTCCTTGAGATAGACTGGTGCCTGTCCATTTAGGGCTTTATAAGTGAGAAGAAGAATCTTGACTTCTATTCTATATTTTATGGGAAGCCAATGCAGAGAGGCTAATACAGGAGTAATGTGATCTCTTCTCCTAGTTTTAGTCAGTACACGTGCTGCAGCATTTTGAACCAGCTGAAGTGTCTTAAGCGACTTGCTTGGGCAGCCTACTAAAAGATACTTACAATAATCCAGTCGAGAGGTAACAAAAGCATGGACTAGCTTTTCGCCGTCGCTCTGAGACAGGATAGATCTGATTTTAGCAATGTTACGGAGTTGAAAGAAGGCAGTTCTTGAAGTTTGTTTTATGTGAGAGTTGAAGGATAAATCCTGATCAAATAGAACCCCAAGGTTTCTAACAGTTGTGCTTTGTGCCAGAGTAATGCCATCGAGGGCAGTTAGGCTAGCATAGGTTTCTCTAAGGTGTCGTGGGCCCAGTACAATGACCTCAGTCTTGTCTGAGTTAAGAAGAAGAAAATTTTGGTCCATCCAGGCCCGAATGTCCTTTAGACAGGCCTCAAGTTTAGATAGCTGATTTGTCTCACCTGGCTTCATTGATACATACAGTTGGGTATCATCAGCATAGCAGTGAAAGTTAACAGAGTATTTTCTCATAACATTACCAAGGGGGATCATATAGATACAGAAGAGGATTGGACCTAGCACAGAGCCCTGAGGAACCCCGTAGCTTACTTTAGTGTACACAGAAGACCTATTATTCACGTGTACAAACTGGTACCAATCAGATAGGTAGGACTTAAACCAGTTTAGGGCAGTCCCTGTGATTCCAAGTAATTCCTTTAATCTCTCTAGTAGAATATAGTGATCTATAGTGTCAAATGCTGCACTAAGATCTAATAAAACCAGCACTGAGAGTCGTCCTTCATCTGAAGCCCAGAGTAGATCATTAGTTACTTTAACTAAAGCAGTCTCTGTGCTGTGTTGAGCTCTAAAACCTGACTGGAAGTCCTCGAACAGGCTGTTGTTTTGAAGGAAGTCACAGAGCTGAGCCGCCACAACTTTCTCAAGAATCTTTGAAATAAAAGGAAGATTAGATATAGGCCTGTAGTTTGCTAAAGTGCTGGAATCAAGAGTAGGTTTTTTTTAGAAGGGGTTTGATTACAGTGACTTTAAAGGACTGTGGCACATAGCCTATTGATAGGGATATATTTATTGTCTCCAACAAAGATGGGCAGACTAGGGGAACAACTTCTTTAAACAGCTTAGTTGGGATCAGATCTGAAAGGCAGGTCGATGGTTTAGAGGATGAAATAATAGAGTTAAGTTCCTGAAGTCCTATATGTGTGAAACAGTTTAGGTTTGGCCTATTTACATTTAATGGTACAGCAGGACCAGGTGAAGGCAGGGAGTGGCTAATTTTATCTCTAATCTTATAAATTTTATCGTTGAAAAATGTCATAAAGTCCTCACAGCTGAGGGCTAGAGGAATCATGGGCTCAAGAGAGCTCTGACTTTGTGTTAGCCTGGCTACAGTGCTGAAAAGGTACCTCGGATTATTTCTATTTTCTTCAATTAGTGAGGAGTAGTATGTAGATCGAGTATGTCGTAAGGCTGTCAAGTATTTACTAAGGCTTTCTCGTCAGAGTATTCGTGACTCCTCTGTTTTATTGGAACGCCACATTCTCTCTAATTTACGGGTTGTTTGTTTGAGTGTGCGAGTTTCAGAGCTAAACCACGGAGCTTTCCTCTGACGTTTAAAAAGCGTAGGACTTGGACTCGACTTGGGACTTGACTGTCTAGACTTGGGACTCGAGCACAAAGACTTGGGACTTGACTTTGACTTGCAAAATTTTAACTTGGTCCCACCTCTGGCTTCCAACTACAATCAGGGGCATTTCTAGACCCCCTGAGGGCCCTAGGCAAGAAGGATTATGGGGCCTCCCGGCCCCAGAATGATGATGAATGAAGTCCAAGACGAGGGATCAGTAAAGAAATACTTTATTGAATAATTGACATATAAAATAAATAACATAACTATCTAAACTAAATGCAAACTTTACACACAATATATACAGTAAACACAACTGAAATGTACAAAATTTTATGTATGATAAAAATGCAACCAAGCAAAAAAACAACAAAAAAAACAAGGAATTGAAGTGGAAATTAAGAGTGCACTAACCATTCCTCATTGTCATTTTGTAATTTTCTTTGGTGAATCTCCCGAGGTGGGTTTTTCTGAACTTTTTTGGAAATCCATGTCTGTTATTTGGAGTGGTTCTTTTCTCACAATTTGACACCAAGCATTGTCGTCGATAGCTTTTGGCCACAGCGCAGGATCATCTGATATTATTTGATTTGCTATTATTTGAGTACCTTCTGTGGTGGTGTGGTGTCATGGGGGTGGTGAGGAGGTGGTGTTGGAATGCTGTGCTGCCATGCTGCTGCTGCTGCTGCATGAAAGTGCCATCATGTCCTACTCTTCTTTAAGAAAAAAGAAAAGAGCACAATGCATTTGGTTGGTTACAGTAAAGTAAAGAAATGTGCATGCTACATAAACACTAAACATTTGAGATATGTATGGAATAATTAATGAATATTAATTTGCAGTAACAACTTTAATGCTTCATGTTAACATTTTATTTAATGTAACATTTAGGCTATAGCAGAACATTTATGGATGTATCAGTTTTACCATTTGACAACAAACACTTTATTCTGAGAAAATATCATTGGCAGCAAAGGACTAACTTATTGTGTGGTTATGAATGTACAGTATGTACACAGCCATTGGCAACAAGACTTATAATGTGTAAGCAAAGCTGGACTACTTCTTAACATAAAGCTGGTAAAATTGGTGTAAAGTAAGAATAAATATGTGCTCTAAGTTTGTCATGCCACCGAAGTTTGTTGTTAAACACTGTCAAATTTGAATGATTAATATATACATATAAACACACTTTATTAATGTGTTTAAAAGTAAATGGCTGAATTCACTTTACACAGACTTAAATGTGCAGTTATCTTTTCTGGTGCTTGGTGGATGACTGGGAGTTTGGGACAAAGTGCCTGGGACTAACTGGGACAAACTTTTTTTTACAATTACCACACAATTACATATCACGTTTACTATCACGTTTTTTCTTTTCATCCTCTTCTTGTTTTTTTTTTCTTCTTTTCATGAGCCACGTGGGATATGTCTGCTTCATTTTGTCAGTGTGTGTTTGATAACATCAGCACGTTGATGCAGGGACCGGTAGCAGTGGGGCCCCATTAGGGAGGTTCCCGACGTATAACTGTAATGTGTCCGCGGGGTTTCAAGTTGTGTCACTGATATCTGCCGTCTGTCGAGGCCCCCTACTAGCAACTAGCCGTGACTACTCCCGTGCAGGGTTTTTTTGCTTTTGCTTATAGTCCGTACTATATTTACGTCATTTACCAACACTGAATGAATGCCTGTACAATACAGGAAACAGTTTAATGACATCATCATCAAATGTCGAAAAATAAAAGGAATAAAGAACCAAACGCATCGAAGACTTTAGTATAGGTTCTTTTAGTGCTTGTGATCGGGTGGAACAAGCTCTCTTAGTGATCTGAGTATTAAGAAGTTAAACAATACAATTTGTTCAAAAGCTTACATTCTGATAAGAAATGGCTGAATCAGGTAAGAGATTTCACCGTTGTTACAAATTATCATGTGAAAATTATATGTACTCTGGTTTTAATGCATTGAACGTTTTATTCCTTGAAAACAACAGTTCAATTTTTTTATGGCGATGATAGTGTTTTGAACAGTTTGAGAGTCTTTCAGAGCCTAAGGTGTGTACATATAATATATAAAATAAGGGTGTTTGACTTCAATTTTCACAGAATGGATGCGATTAGGCAAGATAATAATAATAATAATAATAATAATAATAATAATAATAATAATAATAATAATTAAATAAAAGCATATTTGATAATCTCAATAAAGACACTCATATTCAAAAGGGGTAAGAAGAAGTGTACAACCTTTCTAGTCCTACATGTAAATCATTCTGTTATGATTGTTATTTATCGCTTGCCGTACTAGTCAACAGTGCGCATGCTCTAAAAGGAGAATCCCCTGCAAGTAGTTCCACAGATACAGTCACGTCGTAAAGTTGTGATTACGAGTTGTGAATAAACCAACTAAATGCTCACGGTGGACTCCTCGCACATTCTTACATGGTGTCAGAAGACGTACCGAGCATCATGTCACCGGTGAGTTATAACACCGTTCTGTGCAAGTCCTGAAGATAGAAGGAAGGAAAAGCGTTACAGCTGGCTAACGTGATGGCGGAGGGATTTCGGAGACCTGACCCGCTCGTGTTTGAGGGAGACATGGCTGAGAACTGGCATGTGTTTGAAAGAGATTATGACATCTTTATTGAGGCGGCACACTCAGACAAACTTGCAAAAACCAAGGCTTATATCCTCCTCAATCTCGCTGGAGCAGAAGTCTACGCCACAGAAGTTAGGGCGCCAGGTGTCGATGGAGCCGTCCACGTCCCAGCTGAGTCGAGAAAACCCCGAGTGTCTCAAACAAAAATTCCGGCAAGTGTGCAATCCACAACACAATGAGACAATGGAAAGGCACAAGTTCGAAATCACTCGAAATCAAAAACAAGGTGCGACTATCGAATCATTCATCAGTGATTTAAAAATAAAAGCCAAAAGTTGCCACTTTGGAGAGCTAAATGATGAACTGATGTGCGACAGAATCGTGTGTGGCATAAATAATGACAGCATCAGAAAAGCATTGGTGCGTGATAGTGATTTAACACTAGTCAAAGCCATTTCCATCTGCCGTATATATGAAGTGAATGAGGAGAACACTAAAGCCTTAACAAAACAGGCAGTTACTGTACGTGCGTGGATGCGCTGCAGAAAAGCTCCACCAGGGGGCACAACATGACAAGGTTTAAACAAGCAAAGCTGCAGGATGTAAAACCAAACACACAGTCATTGAAACTGACCACCAGCCCCTGGTCACAATCCTAAAAAAGCCGATCCACACAGCTCCTGCTCGTTTACAGAGGATGCTACTTCGGTTACAAGCTTATCACTCTTGTCTACAAAAAGGGGAAGCACAGGTACCTTGCCAATACCCTGTCAAGAGCTCCAACAAAGACCGTGCCTCAAACAAAGAATAACACATTCAAAGTCATATGTCAGTTTCGTTTCCACAGCCAGACTCACAGAACATACACAGCGAGAGACCAACTACTCTAAACTCTAAGCACCGTGATTCAGAACGGTTGGCCGAACAAAGAACGCCGGGTACCTCCCCCTGTCCGACCATTTTTTCCTTACAGAGATGAGTTGGTGGTGGAGGATGGCATCATCATGAAAGGTCACAGACTAGTCATTCCAGACTCACTGCAGCATGAATACATGCAAATCATGCACAGAGGTCACCCCGGCCTTGACTCCACAAAGTTCAGAGCCAGAAGCACTGTGTTTTGGCCCACCATGAACAAAGACATTACAAACGAACTTCGGTCTTGTGCAACGCTACTCGCCCTCACCAACAAAAGGAACCTTTACAACCTCATTCAGTTCCTACCCTGCCATGGTCCACAGTCGCAACTGATTTGTTTGAATGGCATGGTCAGCAGTACTCCATACTGGTAGACTCATATTCAAATTGGTTCGAAATAGACCTTCTCCATGATACGTCAGCCTCTGTGATCAAAAAGCTAAAAAGACATTTTTCTGTACATGGAGCGCCTCACACCCTGATCTCCGACAACGCGAGACAATACACAAGCCAACATTTCAAAGAGTTTGCAGAACAATGGGACTTTGCTCACGTCACCACCAGTCCTGAATACCCACAATCAAACGGGCTAGCCGAATCCGAAGCACCACGACTGAATTGAATGTTACCATGGGATGTGAAAAAAAAAAAGGGAACGTAACAAAGTGCATATGTAACAAAGTAACATTTTCAGTGTTGTATGCATATTCATTGTTTAATGTTAATAGCACAGTATTATGCATATTGGTCATGTTTAAAAAGGTAGGTTACATGATACATTTATTTTCGTAATTTTATACTTGGCTTACACATGTCACTTTATAGTTTGGGTTGTTTAATGCAGGAACGATATTTTATTAAGATAGCTGTGTAATTGCTATGGTTTTGTTTTATGCGAAATGCTAAATCCATTTTGGTACAGAAGGCTCAAACTAAAAGGAGAGGATGTAAATCATTCTGTTATGATTGTTCTTTATCGCTTGCCATACTAGTCAACAGTGCGCATGCTCCACCTCTCTAAAAGGACAATCTCCTGCAAGTAGTTCCACAGATAGAGTCACGTTGTAAAGTTGTGATTATTCCCTCTCTTTTTTATAAAATAAAGCATTTCTTACCCTTCCTTAGGGAGGGCTGGTGATGGTCACAATTATGCAATAAAATAAATTAATTTATTTAATTGCAAGAACAAAACATGCATTGCTGTCTTAAAAAAGATTGCACTTTTTGTGGTGTTGACCTTTGACAGTATGTGCAGACAAAGAAGAGAGAGAGAAAAAAAAAGTCTATTTTTGTTGTATTTTGTAACCTTTTCCAACATATTTTCAATAGTTTTGTTTTTGTATTTTCACAGGAGCAGCAGAAGGAGGAGCATCAGAGAGTTCAAACAGTGACTCATCACTGGAGTGGCTCAACACTTTCAGACCAACTGTTGAGCCAGGCAGCAGCACAACCTCTGCAGTGTCCGTGGAGACTGGAGAAGCTGGGACGGGAGAACCTGTCATCCAAACAGAACGAGCTGTAGAAACAGTAGAACAGCAGGGCGAGTCACATGGAACAGGAACAGGGAGTTCAGCAGGGCGTCGCCACACAACCATCATGTTGAACCTGCGGTTGAGAAGAATTCTCCCGGGTGAGAACCGGGACCGGTACAGCATCGCCAGCAGAACACGGTCTCGTGCCAGAGTGGCTGAGAACACGGTGACATTTGAAAGTGACAACGGCGGTGTCAGACGCCCCCTCTCCCACTTCGAGCGAATTGGTATCCGCACCTCCGTGAGGACTATCAGGATTCCACTTCGACGAATCAGTGAAACAGGCCTGGGAGAACCAAACACAACTGCTCTAAGGTCCAATCTGCACCAGATCGTGAATGGATTTGGGGAGCTCATCTCGTCAATGGAAACTGAGGCTGATTCTGAAAGTATTGCACCCAACCATGCAGACGCTAGTGGTACAAATAGTAATGCTAACCTTGTTGGGCACTTACATAGAGTTGTAAGCCCACCTGCTCAGCTGAGTGGAGGAAATGTTGTTCAGGAGAGGATGGAGATGGTGGGGATTCAGGAGGAGCCAGGAGCTCTGGCCAGGCTCATTGCAGGAGCCGTGAACTCCACAGACAGCAGAGCCACCAGCAGGGACACCAACAACCGGGTGGAGAACGAGCCCGTGCGCGTCCTGCGGCTAGCGCGCTTCATCTTTTTTCACAATGAGGAGGATGACGAACACCCTCGAGGTCTGACCAAAGAGCAGATTGACAATCTATCCACAACCTATGACCAGGCCAGTGTGGAGAGAGAGGTCGGCCTTGCGTGCAGCATTTGTATCAACGAGTACACTCAAGGCAGCAAGCTACGCCGACTGCCCTGTTCTCATGAGTTTCACATTCACTGCATTGATCACTGGCTCTCTGAAAACAACACCTGTCCCCTGTGCAGGCAGCCCATACTGGCAGCACATCATGACTGATCCGTTAGCTCTCAGTAAATAAAGGTTTTCAAAGGCTAGCTGGACTTGATGGATGAACTTATGCTTGTTGTACATATCGGTTTCATCTGCTAAATTCTTTGGAAATAATACATTTGATGAAGAAGGTTGAACCAAGTGTGGTTTTGAAAAAAAAAAAAAACTTTAAATGCAGAGGGTTAACTAAACTAAACTTTATTTTTTTTTAGACCTTTTCTTTTTAGCATTTTGTCTATCCTGCAACTCTGTTAACTGTTGAGTCAACTGCAGCTGCTTAATACTCACTTTAACCCTTTGACGTCTGATCTCTGTGATATCTTTGTCACAACTGGACATGGAAAAAACAAACTTAGACTGAACTTCAGTATCAGCTGTAAATAACTCACAACTGCTTGTATTTTAAGGGAATTTAAAGTTATTCTGGACAAGATGTCTGTTTCAAATGGTAACAGGATAAAAAGCCTTGAGTCCCTTTTTTCCTTCTTCTTTTTAACAACTATTTTAACTTGGATTCATGAATTTTAAGCTGTCCCTTCACAGTGGGTTGAAAAATGTAGGGCTGGTTTTGTAGGAGCTATTTTTTCTTTTCTTTTTTAAAGCTTCACTGTGTACTTGTGGAATGTTTCTAGATGCTCGTTTGTAAAGTATACTTTGTTTTGTTTTCTCTGCTCCTTAACAATGAAAAAAAAATGCTGCTTTGTAATGCCTGATAATGTGAGGAATGTGGTATGAATGACTGTGTGATCAGTCAGTTATAATTTACACTTTTATGAGGGTTCTGCCACGTTATTGGTGCGAAAAATAAAGTATAAATGCAAGCTAAATTAAACCTTCATAAAAATGTTTATTTAAAAAAAATAAAATAAAAAACGCAAGCACAAGAAAATGTAATCACACGCTCGTTATAAACCAAAAATAAGAAGAAAAAAAAACGCAGTTAACCCATCAAGACCTTACCACACTTTATAAAACTGGTCAACATTACATGGAATAGACCTTAAATACTGCATCACCTATTTCATGTGTGTATACGGGCTTTTTATGTGTTTTTTTTTACAAGTATAAAGTGTAAAAATCGACCATAAAAGAGTCAGCCACAGCTGATGCGCGCCTCCGCGGATGAACACCACTAGAGAATGATTGAAGCGGAAGTTAGATTTGTACCTTTCAATATAAATGTCCTCAACTATAACTAGGCACTGATTTAAAGAGTAGTAGCAATATATGCTAGGTGTAAACTGTAATTTATACATAAGTATATTTCATACATCTCGTTAATGTGAAAGAAAAAGATAAATGCAGTAACTTTTGGAATATGTGTAGGTGCAATAATTATTAGTTGGGTAGGGGTGTCCCGATCCAATATTTTGATATCACCAAAAACAATAATAATTTAAAAGAAAAAAGGTGAAACCCTGTAAAACTTATTTTTCTGTATTCTTGAAACCATTAGTATGCATCGTAAACGTTTGTGACTTAAGTGAGTATCTTGTAATATTGTAAACTTTGACTAATCCAGTGATATTCCTGTATCAGATTAGTAAATACTGCTTGTTTTGTAATACTGTAAATGTATTTACATATTCAGGTAAATTGTATTATTATTAATAATATTTACATATTCACTCAGTGATAATCTTGTGTGAATGAGCTGATATTGTAAAGCACTTTGGAACAATTTTGTCATTAAAGCTCTATTTAGATCTAGTCCATTTTAATATTTGCTAGTGTTTACTTTAGTCATGTCAGGTTGTGTAGCGTCATTTAAAAAAAAGAAATGAGAGCTGGAGATAGGCACCAGCAGATCTCGCGCCCCTGAAGAAAGGTGCAATCGGGTCAGAAAAAGGATGGATGGATGAATAAATAAATAGATAGATATTGATTAGAAATAACTTCACAAACAAAAAACAAAAAAAATCTGGGTCACAAATAGAGATTCTAAAAATGTTTGATTTATTTTAAAGTAAATCCACATAAAGACTTATGAAATGAAGTAGGAACAGTCATTTAAAAATCAAAACCAAATTTCAGAACAATAAAGGGACAATTTTGACATGCTATACCAGAAATGGGCAACTGCCGGCCCGGGGGCCACATGTGGCCCTCGCGCTAATTTTGAGCGGCCCCCAAATGTAAATGCACCAAATTACAGAAATATACACTAGACAAGATAAATGAACAAAATGACTCTAAAAACACACAACGGCAAAAAATAAATCAAAATATAATAAAATAAAAAGAGTAAAAATATAAAATTATACAATAAAAACACAGAAAACGAATACACAAAAATGTCTCCAAAATCGCAAAATGAAAACCAAAATACACAAATTGACTCATAACACAAAAACATAATGAAAAAATGAAATGAGAGGAAAATATGCTCAATTATTTAAAAAAAAAAAAACAAAAAAAAAAAAAAAAAACAAAGGACCAAACAAACGAATTGTTCTTCCCTGTATTAATGCTCAATTTGATTATTATTCTAATGCTGACATGAATGTGGATCATGTGGCCCTCAGATTAAAAAATAAAAAATAAAAAATCACTCTTCCGTCGCCCCGCGTTATCGAGAAAGCTTTTATTTTGAAATTCGTAAACGGATTTAGTTCCATCCTCACTGGTTGTGTCGGACTGGCTGAGGCCGTGAATGATGTTAACAGCAGAGCCGCTGTCCCACCGCAAAATGCAGAGCTCGGAGTGGCAGCAGCGGCGGAGCCAGCTGGCAGCTCGCCCCGGACACCGTGCGGTCCTCCCCGGTCTGTAGGTGAGCCATGAGCAGGCCTCCGCCCGGGCCTCAGCGTCCCAGCCTCACTGACACCCGACCACTGTCAGCAAAATGTATTTCAACCGCAGAGGGAAGAAGATCCACAGCGAGCGGGGTAAGCACGAAATAACTCATTAATATGCGATATATCCACCTGTCGACCGCACGCAGTGAACAGTCCGTGTAAAGCGCTTATTTTGGCCTGTAGCCGTTACATATGGAGCGGCCTGCATATCTGCTATGTGCTCGGCATATTAACGGAGCACCGGAGACTGCGACACGCCTCTAAAGTGACTGACTGTCCCGGTACTCATCCTCCAACCTCACCTCACCTCACCTCATTTCTTTTGGCAACGGTTCGGGACACAAGGACAAGAGGACAGATGGAGAGCCTGGTAACAACACTGCGCTGTGTGGACATTAGAGACATTTATTTATCCTCATACCAACATTATCATGTGTCTGCTTCATTTTCACTGCCGCCATTTGCACAATGACGACAATATAATGCGTTGATAGCAATTTAAGGATACAGATATGTGTTGCACATGTGAAATAAGCCTATATACATGCAGCCTGTGGGCTTTGAAGATCAGCCAATTACCTCCTCGACTTAAAAACCTCGTGACCGATCAAAGCGCGCTCCTTCTTAGTAAATCCTCTCACTTCAGATTAAAAAGGATCCTCCCCACCCCCCAAGTAAATTCACAAATTAAATAATTCATATGAAACAAACAGTAAAATACAATATTGAAACACCCAGTGCAACTACTCGGGTTTGAGCGTACGAAGGCCACGAATCATACAGATGTCTTAACATTTATTTATCATAAGTCATCAGACACCGTGAAAACTACAAAGTAAAAACATCCAAACATTTCAGACATAAAGCACTTTAACAACTAATTGGCAACAAATATGAACAAATGACACAATTACCGTTTGTGTGCCTCTCAGAAATTATTTGCGGATACATAAGAGGAAATAGGTTGGGAACATCTGCTGGGACTATTTTCTGACATTCTGATGGACAAATGGAGGTTTGTTATTATTGTGACTACATATTAAAACTTGGTTGAAGGCGTGAGGTGGTTCTAATCCTGTGTTGTGTCTCAAGGGTTAGGTTTTATCTATCAATTTTCATCAGTTCTTGATGCTGACACATCCATTACGATTTCAAACAATGTTATACACCCAGTCATTTCACAAGTTAAATAACCTATGGAAAAAAAAACCCCAATACAATGCAATATTTAAACACCCAGTTTCAAGAAAGTCTGCTGATGCAAGTTAGGTTTGACCCCTTAATCTCCATCAGTTCTTGATGCTGATTGCAATGCCCTTGATGCTCTTTCAGACAATGTCATACACCCACCTTTGTGAAAACAATTTTTGAATGGTCCCTTTGTGTTACAACATATTTACTCACCAGAGCAGAAAGCAAATGCCATGGATGAGTGAGTTTGTCGTGGATGATTCAGACAGGCCTTTAGCGTCCTTACCTGAACTTTTTCTTTCGGGTTTAGGTCATCCAATAAGTGTTACCCTTAAGTAGTGAATCAACGCATGTTTAAATTCCTCAGATTATGAATGGTATGTACACGTTTATGGACACACAAGCAAATGTTTCTCTCTTCTACAAACAGTAGTCTCCAAGTCTTTTAAGAAAAGAAAAGAAAAGTTGGAGAGAGGATGTTGTTGGCATTGGGATGATTTCACAGATCCTGGTTTGGATTGTCCTGGAAGAAAGGAGCATGTGTTGGTCTCATCCAGCGGCTTTAAATACTAAATAGTGCTGGCACACACACTGTTGGGGGGCTGCGATGCTGTTGTGTTGGTTTGTGTGCGAGTGAGCGGGCTGAATGTGCAGCTTCCAGAAATAGAAAGCAGGGCAGAGATGAGCGCCAACTGGGCCATGATGTCTTTAGGCTATAAGTTCACATACATTGCATACAATTATTAGATTGCTTTATCTTTTAATACAAATGCAGATGAAAGGCCATAACATGTAGTTCATAAAACTTCCGAACATAAACAGTTTTTTGTTTTATTTCAGTTTGTCTTAATTTTGCAGAGAAAACTTGGACGGTACCTCACTGCGTCTAGACAGTAGAATAATCTTGAACGTGTTTCCCATTCTTGGGTTCCTCTTGGTGCCTTTTCTATAATCTCCTGCAGCCTGACCTCTTGAATCCTCACTCCAATTAGCAGCCATGTTGCCTGTCAATGACGTCTGCCATTACCAATCTGTTACATTTACACACAGCTAGTATTATTTCCAGCAGATTTCTTCTATTGGCAATATATCAAAGTGGTACAACCCTTTGTTGATGAACGACCCACAACTCCTTGTTGCACAGCTGGATTGTTGTTAATAAAGGTAGATTTATTGTAAATACATACCCACAATACTAAATAAACTTTATGGCTTTATCTTCTGTTGGACAATTTATACAAATAGTCATCCTACTTGTCGCATGGTCACATTTTGCAGCTTTGCCACTTCCTGCTTCAGCCAACTGTCAGCCCTACATGTGTTTTCAGAAGATAATGACCGGTTGTCATGGCTGCAAAGGCACACAAGATGTAATCTGGGAGATACAGTCCCTTATGTTGTAATTTCGAGGTATTTATGCGTGTTGGCCACCAAGGGGCACTACAGGGCCAGCTGAAAGGTTGTTGTAGCCTAGCAACGTCTCCTCCATCTGTTTTCAACCACAATAATAGTGTGTAGGGTGCAGGGGTGGACTGGGACAAAAATTCAGCCCTGGCATTTTCTGTCCAGACCAGCCCATTACAATATCAGCGACACCACGTAGAAGCCGTTATTAAATCAGTGATGCTCAACATGTGGCTCTTTATGTCTTAATTTAATTATTATTCCCACAGAAAACCTTTAATGGGGGAAACTTTTTATCCCCTTTTGACCAATTTCCTTTGGCTATTTTGCAACTTCCTTTGTTCAATTTGTGCCCCTTTTCAAAGAGTTCGGACACTTTTTTTTAGACTTTACCTACCTTTTGCCAATAAATATCCCTTTTTCCTACTTTTTGATACTTTTATCAAATTTTTGTCCTTTCTTAAATTTTTTTTGGCCACTTTTCATCCAAATAAGCTAACTTTTGTCAAATAAAAAGCACTTGTTTCCTTTTTTTCCCTACATGTTGCCTCTTTTTGTTTCACATTTTTGCCCTTTTTTTTTTTTTTTTTTTTTTTACCATATTTTGCCCATTTAAGCTACCCTTTGCCATTATATACCCCCTGGTTCCTCTTTATTTGCCCATTTTTGGCCACTCTTGACTGCTCTTGGCCTATTTTAGTCAGTTTTCACTCTTTCCTTGCAATGTTTTTGCCACTTTTGGACCATTTTTAGCCACCTGTGTTACCAAGTCTGCCCCCACTCGCTCGTCCAAAAGAAAAACGTAGCAGACCGGCCCATTTTGGGTCGACGGCCCACTGAGACGATGCCTGGTATGCCACATGGCCTGTCCACCCCTGGTAGGGTGAGATCATGAGGTGTGTCGTTGAAAACTGTACAATGGTGGTCTCAAAAGCATGTTCTTGCCATTATTTATGTAACTTTCAATATTTGTAGATCGATTAGGGTTAAAGAGTCCTCCATGTCTGCAGGCGGCACTATAAGATGCATTTGAATGAAGATGAAACTAGTTTTTTAGACTCGGGTACATTCTCAGTCACAGACTACACAGTGCAGTGCAGAATGTGCTTAATAACTTCCTGTGTTGTGTGTGTGTGCTGTTTTTTCTTCACACCATGGTGTCTTTTGGTGCCCACAGAGCAGTTAGTGTTGTCCAGCCTTAGACAGGAGGCTTCTGAACTGCAGGACCAAGGCCAGAGTGCCGGCTCCACCATGTGTGCCCGCCTCGCAGACAGGTTTGAGAAACGTGAGTTTTGCTCAGATTGGACTGGATGATGCCTCCACCCCCCACCTCACACACACACACCTCTCCTGGCTTGTGTGCAGACTTTTAAGGTTGCATGTGTTATGTGTAGCAGCCAGGAGCAGCAGATGTCTTCCTCCTAGTCCCTGGCCCTTAGGAGCGGCAATAAGTACCCATGAATGTTCGTGGCTCAAAAAGGTTAAATAAATCAGATCGTTGTGGTAGATGCAGATTCTTTAGCTCCTTGAGGCCTGGAGGGATGAATGCTGAGGACCATTTATTGCATGTGGTGAACAGCTACGATGGTGAAGGAAATTAATTATGAATGGGTTTCATCAGGAAAATTTTCAATGCTGAAAATAAATATTTGCACGTTGTAAAAAAGAAAAATAACACATGCATGTTTGGATATGGCATGCCTAAATAAAGCATGCACATGAACACAGCTACATGCATGGGTTTAGACTTTGAGTGGGCAGCATCTGCATGCCAGGACCTTAGTCTTAATTTCCAAGCAACAGGAAATTCCACAATGTGCGTATCGCATGGTCTCAGCCCATGTGCCTTCGCCTACAGTAGTGCGATTTCTTTTTTTGCGTGAGTGCTGAAGCCACACCTGTAGGATTACCAGGTTATGGATTAACAGCAGATGAAGTTGCAGAGCAGACACAGCCGGGATTATCATGACCGCTCACTCGGCCAGTAAGAGGCTTTCTTTTGCTTTGCTTCCCACTCCGTTACCACTGAACACAAAGTGGGAATGGCGACAACCAGGTTAACCAGGATCCTGGTATAGGCCGTTGTGAGTCACCCCCAGGAGACCAAAGACAGCCATGGGACAGCGAGGTCGCCATGGGAGACGGCACTCTGTCGGTAAATCATTCCAGAGCTTGTAGTGGTTTTGTGGGCAGGTCATAGGCCTGCATGGATGGATTTGAATAATCCAGGAGGATGTTGTGGGGTTTCGTGTTTGATTGAATGTGGTGAACAATGTGCATGGATGAGAAAATCAGAGTTTCTGCTGTACAAATGATTGTTTTAAAAGGTGGTGCTTTTTGTTAACACAAATCTTTTAAAAAGTCATAAATCTAACCCAGGTGTTCTGACCCTAGAACTCTGGCTCTGTTTCTAACAGTTTTGGTCCCACCTCTGGCTTTAAACTACAATAGAGGTGCAGATGAAGCTGTGGAGGCAGACCACACTGGAACTACGTGAAGCCTCCATCAGCATTAGCATTATTGGAGCAAACACATCTATTTCCTGACTGTGGCATCGCAAAACCTGCTGTTGCTTATAGTCCGTAATATATTTACTTCATTTATCAACACTGAATGGTTGCCCTGAAACGGACAGAAGTCTCAGGTCTGAAAGCAAAAGTAAATGGGAGAACATCATTTAACATGTTCAGGCTGAATAAAGGAAACAAGCGCGCACACATAAAAGCACACGCTTACAAACACACACACAGACACTAACAGCAGATGCTGCCCCTGCTTTCAGAGCCGGTAGACTGGGGAAGAAGTCCAGCGCTCAGCCACTTCGCTCCAACCGAGAGACATTTTCGCCGTTGACTTACAGGTTTTCACCTTTGTGCATGAATGCAAGTGAAATAAAGCCGTGTCACATAAAGCAAACAACTCTTCAGTGTAAATGAGACCGATAAAACAATGCAATGGGAGCATCTACAGAAAGTTTCACCACGACAATGACGTCATTGATCGGATCGGCCAATTAAGACATTACAGCCGATCACATTAATTGCATAAAATGCAAAATATCGGCCGATCCGATAGAGCCGATCAGATCAGTGTAAACCCTACTAACTTATTAGTATGATTAGGATGAAGGCCTTTACCAATAAAGTATACTTCCAAGTTTCCCAAGATGCATTTCAAACCTACAAAGAGAAAAACCTGAAGCACACTGAGGCTAAAAATCTATTGATAATAATAATAATTTGGCACCCTTGAAAGTTCTGAAAGCATTTTAAGCAAAAAAGGGACCAAATAGAATATCAACGTGTTGGCATTTGATCCATAAAACTTGCAGAAACACATTTCATACCGACATTTCTGAGATTTTGAGAGACCCGCCATTGTGCTACTGACTAAACCTCCGTTTAACTTCACAATAAGAGCCTTATTTCTAAAAGGGTTAAAAACTCATGGAAGACTAGAGGGATGTTTAATTTTTAGCTTCAAGCCAGACCCAGGACGATTTTACTTTCCGCTCACAATGTATCATGGGGTGGTTAAATATGGCTATTGTGCCCACCGTGCATACTAAAAAATGTCCCGATATAGTACACATACAGGTTTTTCTTGCATACTCAATCATTCCATACCATCTAATTGAAACGCACTACCTATTTCATTTTGACGTCAGACTTAGTATGAGTAGTATCCGATTTCGAACACAGCCCAAGTGATTTTTTTAAATTTTTGGCCGGTGCATTAATGTGTTTTTTGCTAGTGTGGGTCATGTGACTTGGACAGCAGCTGAGGATGATGGTGGCTGCTGTTGGGAGGACAGTTTCAAATACAATGCAGCTCTGTCAGAGGTGATTAGCTTTACTGTGTCAAAAAGCTGCCTTTTCACCGATTAAAAAAATTCAGGCAGTTGTCCATGCAGCTGCTGAGAGAGCCCTGTCGGCGGCGGCGGCGGCGGCTTACATATAGATCAACCTCTCAAGCGACGGCTGAGGCGCAGCGCCATGGCACAGTGTCTAGTGAAATATGTTCTGCCATACTGGAAAGCCGGGGATTAATTATGCATCCTCTCACCGTGCATTATTCAGCAGGCCCTGCACTGCTTTTAAACTCAGGAAATTCTGGCACAATTCCGAGTGGTGGGTTCAAACTAAGAAACAAACAGCAACACTGCAGAATCAGATGTAAGTATTCTGAACGTTCGGAGAGAAGCTTCATTCTTTTCCATACAGTGTGTCAGGGAGCTGTTGTTCACGCAGCTCACATGTCCTGCTTTGGCTCCGTTTACAGGAAAAGATCATCCTATCTGCCAATTATGCAAAGACATTTGACTCTTTCTGACACTGTTGCTAGAGTGTTGATCAAAAGTCTGCTAGAAATCTATGTTTTTTAATGATAAAGGAAAACTTTAGCTTGTTCAACTTTATTTAAAACAAATAAGTGGAAATATAGCAGGGTTGTGTTCAATTACAATTAGGTCTTCAATTAACCAATGTTAAATTACACAGAATTTTTTCCTATAACAATTGTTGTTTTTCCCCTAAAAGTCAATTACAATTACATTTCCAATTATTAAAGTTAAATTAATCAATGAATTAATAAAAAACAAAACAAACCATAAAACATAACCTTCCTCTTGTGTTAGCTTTCTGTTAGCATCTCTTAGCGGTCACTTTGACCCATTTGTTAAATCTAGGCTTTACACGATCAGGATTTTTGGGCCGATCACCAATCGTTGAGTTTAAAAAAAACGATCACCGATCATCATCATATGAATTCATGCTGTTTTTTGTAGGTATTTTTTACTCTGGTTTTAATATATTGGACATTTTATTCTTTGAAAAAAACAGTTCAATACTTCATGGAGATTAGTGTTTTGAACAATTTGAGAGTTTTTCAGAGCCTAAGGTGTGTGTACATATAATACATAAAATAAGGGTGTTTGACTTCAATTTTCACAGAATGGATGTGATATAGAAAAATAATAATAATAATAATAATAATAATAATAATAATAAATTAAAGCATATTTGATAATCTTCTCATTAAAGATAGTAAGATATTCATGTTCAAAAAGGGGTAAGAAGAAAAGCCTACTTAAATCACACTAAAAAATATTATCTATTATCTAATTTATTTCTGAATTCTTGGTTACCTTGCTTCCTAATCAATGAAAATATTGGTATCAATATTTTTGGTGTGGGCATCACTTCTGTCAGTATACCCCTAGATTTATTTATTTTTTCTAAATGGTAAAATTATCCTTAAGAGAACAGGTAGTGGGAAAAGTTGATCTGAAACGTATTTTAATAATTATTAACTACATATGTGTAAGCCATAGAACTGTAACATGGTTCACCGAGTTTGAGTTTAAATAAATTGTAGTTGACAGTTTTTATAGAATTTGTATGACAATTACAATTAAAGTCAATTATCTGAACTCAATTACGATTACAACAGCAACAGATTTTTCCAATTTTCATTGTAATTGTAATTACGTAATAATTGGAATAAATTACACAATTATAATTGACCCCAATCCTGAAATATACTAATAATGGCACTTAGGATCAGACTGTCCAGTAACTTTTGGTCACAGGGGATTAGACCTATGCATGCTGTTTAGTACATAACTGACAAGGCTGTGCTCTGTTGGAGTTTACTGCTGACTCATCAGGGGTGCATTATTCACGCGTTCTGGAGGTGACGGCTCTTCTGCTCCATCTGAGATGAATAACCGGGCCATTGATCTCCTCAGAAATGAATCAGAGGCAGAACTAGGCTGCTGAGAAAGCCTATCGATCTTCTCTGAAAGGTGGAGCCAACGGGTTAAAAAGAGAAAGTATAACAAGATGAGGATGATGTCATGAAAATGTAGTAAGTATGATGAAAAGTACATGGCATAGAGCAGGGTAATATTTAGTTCATGTTTCGAAAAAAAGTGACTTGAAAGTGCTTTGTCTTTCACCACCTTTGACCTAGTATCTCTTAATTATTTTCCAACAGCCATTATCTTGATTGACCCTGGTGTCGTTAGTTGTATGGAATGTTGAGCTGAGATTGTAGTTTGGAGCTCTGCATGGTCCAGAGGTAACACTCTAGTCACAGATATAGAGATGGGAGAGAGATATGCTGTAAATAATCCTCCCCCCGGTTCAAACTTTGATCTTTGCTCTGTACCTTGCATGTTTCAGTGAGTTAGACATATAAGTGTAATAGCAAATTCTATTTTTATTAAAAATTAAATACCAACTAAAATACCCTCATTAGTGGCCATGTTTACATGGGAGCTTTTATTCCTCTTTAAAGCAAAATAAAAGTTAATTCCTCTTTAAGCTGACCATATAAACACTTAATTCCTAATGCAAATTTTATTTTGAATTAAGCTTAAATCCAAATTAAGTGGCTGGTTTATTCTGATTTAGCTAATTCCTCTTTCTTGTAAACACCTAACTTGCTTAAATTTGCTTTAAGTTAATTTGGGTCGTTCTGCGCATGCACGATTTACCATCCAAGTTGGCCGCCTGGACTAGAGTCGAGACTATTTATTTTTAGGAAGTGTCTCCTAGTACGTAATACGTATCTTTATACAGGCAGTCTATCCGTAGGAAAGATGATGTTGTCGTACCTTTTCTACATACTGTATGCGTAATGTGCCTGTGCTATCACCGTGTCAAGATGGCCCAGTGGTCTAAGGCGCCAGACTCAAGGATTCTTCCTTTCTTCTGCCGTGAGTTCGAATCCCACATTTGACATATATAGTTTTTTCATTTTAACATATTCAACACGGCAAATTTCACCTTTGAAAATACATATACAAAAAAATTTACATTTTAGGGTATTTCCTGGGTTAGGGTTAGGGCTAAAATGAAAGGGTTAGCAGGGTAGCTAAAAATAAATATGAGCTAAAATAAAACCAACGGAACTTTAAGTCACGTGGTGCACCTATCACGTGACCTGAACTGGCCAATGAGGGGCACTGCGTACGGATAGACTGCCGGTCTATTGACACGTATTACGTACGGATAGCCACTGCCTTATTTATAAGAGCCTTAGAAGACATGGATATAATGAAAAGAGTGGATGGAAGCATGAATATGTAAACTTTCACACGGACTCGCATAGACTTATTAAACATGCACGGACCTCGGTAAACACGGTAAACGGAACAGGCTTCACTGGACGGCTGGCACTAGGACCCGGAGACGGAGTAAATGCGTCCCCGTACTGCATCCACAGGCTGTAATATCATCAGTTTATCATTGTACCAGTTGTTAGATCTTCTATCTTTACCATGGAGCAACTATTTATTCCTGGTTATTGTTTTCCAGCATTTTACTGGGCTTTTTAGCAGTACATACTGTAGCTCCCATCTCCTTTCCGCTCTGCGGTCCACACTGAAACCGTATGTTATTGTCCAGCTGCTACTTCAAAACTACAATCAAAATAAAAGTGAAAACAGTTCTCATGTGGTCTTCTGTGTTATAGCCAACAATAAGTTTTTTGAAGCAGAACACTTTAATTCCGAATGATTTAATTTGGAATAACTAATTCCGAATTAAAAAACATCATGTAAACGTGGCCAGTGTTAGAAACTAAATGCAAAACTTGTTCAGACTGTATCAACACTGATAATCACATATCCAGCAGATAAGCAGAGTCCAGCTTTATCCTGATCTCATCCACCTTGGAACAACAAGCCTGAGTGGAATATAATGTTTTTAACCTGATTTTGGTTATTGACTAGCGAGGAGAAAGTCTCATATAGCGCTCAGAAATCCACTCTCAGCACTGTGGAAACTCAATCCGCTCAGCTCTGCCAGTACTTATTGTTTTTCTACATAATTTATGCAATTAGCCACTTGTTGTTTTCGCTCAGACTAACCCACAGACGACACCCGCGCACTCACCCAAGGAAAAAGATACAGTCCTCTTAAAACACAGTCTGCTGCACGAAGTCGTCGAATGCAGTTACATATTAAAGTAATCCTGCAACATTTACAAATGAGCATTTTATTTCCATCAAATTCAGTAAAATACTGGAAAGTTTTGAGAATTAATTAACCTTAGCAGCATCTAAGCTATCTTCTTCAGCAGAAATTGCATGTTCTCCCTAAGCATACCCCAAATCATCCAGTGTTGGAATCAAGTGGTTCACCAAGTGTGCCCAGTATAAAGGCCTTTTGCAAGAATCAGGGTGTATATAAAGCATAAATTTACATTGATTTGAATCCATTCCTTTCTAAAACAGATGAAGGTTAATGCTATTAAATATGCTGGAAAATGGAATCAAACCAATTTGTGAAGTGAAGATATAGATGTGGTGGAGGATGTAAAGTCCTACACTTTTTGCTCTGAGGCATATTTGTTTTTTTTTTTAAACTGACCATCAGGAGATCAGATAATAAGCATATTTAGAGTAGCTAAATTATTTCCATTGTGAACTGATGAATTCATTTTCATAAATGTGTGTATTGTTTTGGATTTGTCTCAAGAACGGCACGCGTTTAGTTAATTTTATCGTTATTCACACAGACAGTCTGATCAACACCTGGCCCCCATGTTGGTGCAGGGTGAAATCTGCTCTGCTGTTCATTGGTCAGTTTGCTGTTTGCACAAATCTCAGTTTGTCTCTCTATACCACCAACTAGTGGGAACAGTTTTGTTTTACAGTATGCATAGAAATAAACTAAAAAAAAAAAAAAAAAACTCTATCAATGTCAATTAGTTACTGATTTGCTTCAATTTGGATTTTTGTTGTTGTGTTATTCTAAGTTGGCAATAGTATTAATGAAAGTGTGTTTTTGAATGTGGTGTACTTGCTACTTGTTCTATATTTTAGGTTAGACCTTTATCCATTCATCCATCCATCCATTTTCTGACCTTTCTTCAGCTCTCATTGGGCCGCTATGTGAGGGTACACCATGGACAGGGCGCCATTGTTTAACCTCCATCACTTTTTTTTAAAACTGAACAAATCCATTCAATTAGTGGCTTATATTTTTTTATTTCTTTGTCATTAAACACAATCTAAAAAAGGCTTGCTTTACACTTAGCACGATCAAAGCTAAGTATTTGACATTGTTTTATAGTTATATATAGGTGTGCATGGTGGTGTTTTACATGTAATTACAAATGTACAGCAGTGGAATTGGAAACATCAATATTACGAGTTGTCAGCAGAAAAAATATTTAGGGATTCAAACATCAGATATGTACAAACAAATACAAACTATTTTATTGTAATTACTGTAAAAGGAGAATAAAAGCCCCATTTCAATCATTTGTACCGAAATGAGTTAAATCTAATCTCAAATATTGATATATATAACAAACAAATCAATGTGAGCGCTTTCTGATGACAAGTTTTGTCTTTCATCTGTGACCATAGTTACTGTGTCATTTCTTATGTAATGTGACATGTTGCAGCAGGGTCTGTCCCAAAAAATGTTATTCATCACTGAACAAGTTAGGTTTAGCCTATTATTGCTAAAACATGATAACATGGTGAAAGTTGCTGTGTGTCTGTGACTTTGGGAACCTCCAACCACAGCAATGGTGTGCAGTAAAGTTGAGGGGATGTCCTGCATGATGTGACCCACCTGCTCCTGAGGTGGAGAGAGGCTGCTGGCCCTTTAAGTCGGTGCCCGGCTTCTCCTCCTCATTGTGCGGGCGGCTCCACATGGCCTCCTGACGCTCAAGCAGCGACGACAGCAGCGACCTCACTCAGCATTTTAAAGCCCCCTTGTCATCCACTTTATTTGGTGTCTGTTGTCCTGATGAGCCGGTGGCAGCGAAGGCGGAGCTCGCAGGGAAAGAACCGTCCACCGGGAGGTTCCCGGCCAGAAGAGCCGAGGGAGGGAAGGGGAGACACGGACGCGCGACTCCTCATGTTTGCGTTTCCATCCAGTGCTGCTGACTGGGAGTTGTGCTCCATGTGCACGTCAGAAGGAGGCTGTAGGACAAAGGGCACGTCCCTCACACCTGTCACTGGATGTTAACCCGGCTTCTGAAGCCGCTCCGCGTGAATCATTTGGTAGGAGCAGCTGAAACGGGGCAGACCCACGCGTGTTTGTTCGCCATTGTGCATCTCTCAGCACATCCTTTATGAACGGGGGTCCCGTGGGTGTGTGTTTGTGTGTGAGGGTACCTGAGGCTCGAGGGATGGGCGGGGGGTTTGTAACGGGAAACGAGCGTACAGCAGACTGTGGTACTCATTGGTCGCTTTTATTACCGTAAATCTGCGTCTCCTGTCTACCTCTCTCTCTCTCTCCGTGTCTCCGCCTCGCACTCACCCAGCCTCGCCTCTCTCCCATCAATCCAACGGTGCAGGACCCGCTTCCTCGTCTGCCGGTTACCGAAAGGCAGATGATGAGATGTCCGGGACCACTTCCCAGGCGGACACCGTAGACGGCTCGGCACGGACGGTGCTGCTCAACCGGCAACAGAACACCAAGTTCTGCGACAACCATGTCAGGTAGGACCAAGTGTATGCGTTTCCCACTAAAATATCCATTCATTTATTTTTAAAGTTTTTTTTTTTTTATAACAGTAGAGCATCAAATACCATACATATCCTAAGTTTTCTGATACTTCAAGTTATCTAAACATGTCAGTCTACTGCTGCAGCCATGACCACCCTTTGTGCATGCTCACCTTGCAGGTATGCAATTCAACCCCATTTTAATCAAATATTATAGCTAAAAACACTTTTATGCAGCACACAAATTTTGCCAAAAGTGGAGTAACATTTTGATCACCCTTTGTGCATGCTCACCTTGCAAGTATATTAATTTGAACACAATTTTAATCACATTTTATAATGAAAAATACTTATATACAGCATACAAAAAACAAAAAAAACAAACATGGTAGCTGTAAAAATTTTGCTGAAAGTAAAGTAAACTTTTCACCACCCTTTGTGCATGCTCACCTTGCAGGTATATTCAATCAAACCCCATTTTAAATAAAATTTTATGACTATAAACACTTTTATACAGCACTTTTTTAAAAAAAAAAAAACCAAAACATTGTACCTATTAAAATTTTGCTGAAAGTAAACTAACATTTTGACCACCTTTTGTGCATGCTCACCTTGCAGGTACTGTATATTCAATTTAACCCCATTGTAATCAAATATTATAACTAAAAACCCTTTTATACAACACACGTAAAAAAAACATTGTATTCATTCACATTTTTTAGTCCAAACTTTTGGTTTGATAGAAAGAAGGAAAAAAAAGTGATTGGAAGTTTTGCTTACTCTCTAATTCTTTGCTACTTTGTTTTTAGCTTTCGGCAAAGATTTGTGACCAGCGCTAACAAGTCTTGTACTTTTAGATGCTTTCATTTAATTGCCTAAAGACATGGCACAGTCAGCTTGGAAATATTTGACACAAATTATCAGAGGATTTGCAGATATCATGCAAACGCGACCTGTAGGCAACTTAATATTTCTTTTTTGTAAATCAATTTGGAACTTTCTGAAATGTAGTTTTTCTCCTGATAATCTCCCTTTGGTATTTGTGAAGAGAAACAAAACGTGCTTTGAAAATAACATCACATTTACAATCAGGCGGCTTAATAATAACTCACCCATTAGGTTCTTGTTTGTAGTCTTCTCAAAGGGTGAGGCACAATGTGTCACTGCCTGACAGCCACTCATGATCTCAAGTGGAAAAGTGAGCGCTGAGCCAAAAGTGACCGTGTTAATTATTTCACACTTCCTAATCAATATTTAAGTTTGTAATTGAGTGCAAAGTAACTACTTGTACACTTCTACGCATATATTAAGGCTGATCACTTTAGATGTACCTGTTTTGTCACTTGTCATGGTTTCAGGGTTACTCTGAGGATATATCTTAATGTCTGAGGTTATTTCACATAAGATAAAACACAAACCCTCTGAATGAACATCAACGTAGCTGTAGATGGTATAATTTACGTGAATGGAGAAAAAAGCAGACACTCTTGTCATCATTAGTCTTCTGGTATTGAGCTATGGGCTCAAATTAGAGTTGAAAACATTCTCATTAGTCTTAGATGCTCACTGACCTGGCGGTATTGCTAAAAGGTTTAGTTTCACTTTTAAAGAAGGCTATTTGAACTCCACAAATGAGATTATAGTCAGTGCTTCCAGTCTCAGATCAGGTCACGTGTGGTTGTAGAATCCTTTGGACTCTTGCTCTACAGACCTGCGTTTTTTTTTTTTGTTGTTTTTTTACCTTGTGTGTTCCTGTAGCACTGTAGTTTGTCTTGTAAAGGTTCAATAGCCTTATTGATTTTTTCTCTCTTACAGATTAAAGCCTTCCAGCGTCCATCTGTGTACTCTTCTCTGACTTTTAGCCATTTCCAGCTCCTTTATTGCCATCTTTTAATGCCTACACTTAGTTGTTTTTTTTTTTTTACATGAGCCTTAGATACAAAATAACCTACTCCTCACACCTGCCTGTGTTCTTTCACACTCGGAGGCAACTCAGCTCAGTATTTTAGGCATTTAAAAGATAAAGTAAAGCAGTTTTTCATGTCAACAAAGGCACATCGCAGTAGGAGAGCATCATCCCTGCGGCCCACAGCTGTTAGCACCACGTAGAACAACACCGAGCCAGCTGTTTCATACTTATTCTCTGGTTGGATGCAAAGGTGCAGATAAGTGTGGAGTAAAGTAACTTGTGTCTTTGATTATTTCCGTAACACAATTGGTGGATCACAGGTACATTTTTTTAACAAATATTTGTTGCATTTTCTGTATGTTATTATCAAACATACAGTTTATATATTAGTGTGTGTTTTCAAGTTGTGCGTCAATCTCTAAGTGTGCTTCTGTTGAGTGCATTGTTCACTAATAATTCACTTTGAAACACTAATAGAAAATCAAGGCTCGCCTTGAGTTGAAGGTTGTTATTTTTATTTTTAGCTTTGCTTAAAAGCTCTTACGGTAGCTCTTGGGTATAACATTGCTGATCAATATGTTTGCTTGATCAATAGATGTAGACTGACACAAAGTTGAGCTTGTAGGTTTCTTGCACCTCTTTTCTGGGGTTTTGGGTGTAAATTTAGAAAGCTGTATAAAAGGACTCTGTCTATTCATTCTTGAGTGTGATGTGCGAGCGCTTTGTAATGGCCCCGTTCGCCCTCTGTGATCTCAATTTAGTGTTTCAAAGTTGTCTAATTGCTGCGTTATGAAACTTAAATTGACCTCTTGGCTTTTTAGCTTTTGAGGTAATGCAGCTCAATCATGTAAGGTTAAAAAGATCATTGCCTTGTAATGAATGCATAAATGATGTATCCTTGTAAAGGGTTGCTTGGCTCTCAGTTCATCTGTCTGACCATGAAATTCATAGTAAGTTAAGTGTCATCTCTCACTTCCTCTGCAGCACCACCAAGTATGGGATCCTTACCTTCCTGCCAAGGTTCCTGTACGAGCAGATTCGACGGGCTGCCAATGCCTTCTTCCTGTTTATCGCTCTTATGCAGGTAACGACTCATTTCTGACAAACCTCAGAGGAGAAGCTTGCTAAATTATAAATATACATGTAAATAACTTAAATCTTGGACAAATGGATCCCTTTGCAAGGATGCAAGCATTAATAAGTCATGCCTCCATCTTCTACTGTATACCTGCTTCAGTCTGTCTGCAATTATCCAAATATACTGCATTGTTGGAAGAATAAAAAAGTCGCTGTGAAAAAGTAGTACAAACATTATGGAAGCAGATTAGGGCCAATTTTGATAGAGAAAATAGTTTTCAAGAATAAAGTTGAAAATTGAAGTCGGAAAAATTAGATTACAGTCGAAACTGAACTCAAAATACAATATCGTGATAAAAATTGAAGGTCTGCTATTGAAGTCAAATCTACGAAAGCTGACAAAGGCCAATTCATCATATGACAACAAACAGCCGATCGTGGACGTCTACAAAATGCTATTTATCGATGAATGCGTTAAACTATACTTTAAAGTTGGGTTTAATAACAATGAGATAATTTCTTTTTTAGCTCATAAACATGGCATTATAATCTCTGTTTAAGGACTTTGAAGAGATATTGCCAAAATCCAAATTTGAAAGAAAAACCAGTCAAATTGGAAGAGGCGGAGCCTACAGTCCCGTCTGTGGAGCTGTACGGAAACAGATTAGGACCATTTTGATGTTTGTTGTTGTATATGTTGGATTGGCCCTAGTCTGCTTCCGTAGACTTGACTTTAATAGCAAACCTTCGACTTTTGTCTAGGGTTCCCGCGGATCCTTAAAAAGTCATAAAAGGCATTAAATTCATGAATCTAAAAATAAAGCCTTAATTGTCATTAAAATGTCTTAAATCAATGTTTCAAAAGTTTTAGATTTTAACATACAAGTACGATTTTATGATTGTTACTAGTCTCACATTTCAAAACAATTGGCAACATTCATTTAAAAAAAAAAAAAAAATATATATATATATATATAATTTACCGTAACATTGCAAAATCACGACAGCGGAACCAACTACAAAACAGTGACGTGGTTGCAGCGGGACTGCTTGTAGCAATCAACAACATGGGGAAATGTAAATTTAAAGAAAAAACCATTAAGAAAAATCTTCGTTGGACAGGCAATTGATTTATTTTTTATTTTTGTTGTTTTACATCTTTCTGGCAATTTTTTTTTTTTTGTCATCTTGTGTGTTTTGTGATTTTAATTATTTATTTATTTCATTTTCATTGTTTACCTTCCCTAGACACTGGAAAAATATGTAATTGATGTGGCATTCTTTTTCCTCCAATTGTGTTTACTGTGAAGTCAGTCTTAAATTTTATTTTAAATAGCATTAAAAAGTCTTAAAATGTCTTAAATTTAATTTGACTGAAGCTGTAGGAACGCTGTTATCACAATATGGTATTTTAAGTTTATTTTCAAAATTTGGACCTAAATATCATCTCTTTGACTTTAATCTTGACATTATAGTTCAACTTTATGCTTGAAATTTCAACTTTTATCTTGAGATCTTGACTTTATTCTTGATTTGGCCAAAATGATTATTTCCATCAAAATTTGGCCGAATCCGCTTCCGTAGAAACATAAATAAAGTCAGACATGATCATTGTGAGGTGACACAATTAGGACTCCACATAATATCCAGTACTCACGGGCTAGATTTTGGGGATCCTTGCACTACTTTTAGGAGATGCTCACTTAGGTTTAAAGAAATCCTCAGAAATTTAACATTTTCTTGATGTTGGCTGCAGGGTTAAGGTGTTCCTTTGTGCTCACGATCAGCAGTGATTTAGGCCTAAGTTTGATCTCTTGTTCTCATCAGCAAATCCCTGATGTCTCACCGACTGGTCGTTACACTACGCTGGTCCCGCTCATCTTCATCCTCACTGTGGCAGGAATCAAAGAGATCATCGAGGATTATGTGAGTGTCACCATGGCCAGTGGAGTCGTGAACACAAGTGGGGTTGCCTGGAAATAAAATGGGGACACCTGAAATGTCTAGTAATAATAATAAATAAAAAAAAAGATTAAAATTATATCTAAAAAAACCAATATTTTTTTACTTCATTTTACATTTAAAAATGTTGAAATGTAATTTACCTTTTTGTTTTTCTTTATCCATTTTGCACAATTAAAAAAATACAATAATATAATGTCAGTGAGCAGAATGAGGCAGAAATCTTAAATATTAATATTTTCAATATGAAAACACCAGACACTATCTCTAACAACCGTATTCTATTGTATTTGTAACACAGTATAACAATATGATCTAAAAACAAATTTTAGAGGAAAATAAAGTCTCTGGGGTTGCCAGAAATTTGTGATATAAAAATGGGGTCACGACAAGAAAATGGTTGGGAACCACCGGTTTAAAGGATGGATAAAGCTGGTTGATAGCTGTTTGTTATGGTTATAAGTTGACGGTTTTTCACTTATTGTTGCAGAAAAGACATAAAGCAGACAACACGGTCAACAAGAAGAAGACAACAGGTAATGTGTGTATTGGATCATCTGTCTGCTCACTTTTCCATGCGTGTGCCTCCGTCTGTGTCCGTGTGTGGGTTTTTTTGTTGTCCTTTCATGGCTACGTGAATGGCTGTTGTCTGTCACTCATTACGGCGCACTCTGGCTTTGCCTCAGACAAAAAAAAAAGTTTAGTGGCTATGAATACTGGATGAGAGTGGCTTTATAGGCTGACTGATGGCTGTGTTGTCCTTGTCTCTCAGTGCTGCGGATTGGAGCTTGGCAGACGATTATCTGGAAACAGGTATCACCATCATCGCATACCTCAGTTCATCACTCGTCACTTTTTCCTCTCCTTCTGTCTGTTGTACAGCTCACCGGATTATATTTCAATGATGTATGATCATTGAAATAAGTCTGGAAAAGTAATCTATACTGCAGGGTGGAGGTCAGTTATAATTGTAGTCGCGTAATTGTTGATTAATTACAATTATGGCATAATTATAATTGTACTTTTAAAGATCTGTTGCTGCTGTCATTAAATTGGAATTGAGTTCAGATGATTTATTTTGTAATTGTATTTGCCATGAAAATTCTTTAAAAATTGTCAATTATAACTTAACGCAAAACTCGGGAACCATGTTACAGTTCTATGTACAGTTGTACACACATGTAGTTAACAGTTATGTTTCATATCAAGCTTCCCCACATTTTACTATTAAAAAAAAAAAAGGAAATGAAATTGAGGGGTATACTGATGGAAAAAAGGCTCAGACGCCCACACTGAAAAGATTAAAACCTATATTTACATTGATTAGGAAGCCTAACAAGGTAACCAATAGATAGGAAAGAAATTAGATGATAGATATTTGTTTTTAGAGTATTTTACAGCTGATTTAGGAGCCGTTATCGTGGGAGATGCTAACAGAAAGCTGGTTGGTTAACTTTTATTAGGTTATTTATTTCAGGCTCAGTAATTGTGATGAATTGTAATTGATCTTCAATAATGGAAAACATAATTGTAATTGACTTTCTAAGGATGAAAAATCATTGTAATTGAATTGTGATTGTAATAAATTTAAACTTGTTTGACGTTTTAAAACACTAAAAACAGACACAAAACTTGTATTTTGAAAGACAAATGCAGAGAAAAGAAAAACAGCAAATTTATATAGTAATGCTAGATGTATTTTTGTGTATGTGGTCTGTGATCAGGTTTTTCTCAGCCTAGTTTAAAAAGTCTTTTCAACTATTCTCCATCTTATTAAGCAGTAAAATAAAATAAACTTGTCAAAATAGTATTGGTGTTTTAAAAGCAGATTATACTGTAGGTGTATATGTGAACTTGTCATGATGCATGTCCTGCGAGTATTTAACTCACAGTAGTGTTGATTCTTTTATTGTGGTAAAGTGATGTGTCTGTTGTGGTATTCATCTGCACATGGTTTCTGTTTCCATGCAGATCTGCACATTGTATCCAGTGTGCTCATTACCTAGGCCAGCTGTATACAGTCTTGCTCCAGCCGGGTGTATCAAATCTAATTTGAGGGTTTATTATGTTGGTGACAAACTTAATAAGAAAGAAATAAACCCCAGTGCCACTCAGTGTCGTCACCGGTTAGGATGTTACTGCTTGTCTTACCCAGTGTCCCAGAGCTCGGTTTTCCTTTGTTGGTGTAGCTTTATATTCCAGCACTCATTTCTCCTACTTTTTCTTTTTTTTAGCATCGTTATTTTTGGATAATGTTTAGACCTTCCTGCTAATGGAAACCTTTCTCAGATCTATAAAGTAAATGAAGGTTCCTTGTTGTTGTGGGCAAATGGATTTTTGATGACACACTGTGGTATGAGATGAGGGGTACTTCAGCCTAGAGACAGATGGCCCAGAGAGCTGTCCTTAAGAGTAATTCATGTTCCAGTTAGTGTTTCCCAGGATTTGGATATGAGTTTGAGTTAGGGAAATATTCCCCTATGTCTACTGAGGCACAAGCTTCTTTCTCTCCCCAGTGAAACGCTTCCTGGTTCGTTACACATGTTTATTTGATGAGGGCAATGTTCATAAATCAGCAATCTGTAATTGAGCCCGAGTCAGCACAGACTGCCAAACTGTTGTCAGCAAGTCATTAGGAGCATGTAGAAAGAAAATATAGTGAAAGTTGTACCTAGTCACAGATCATCAGTTAATACAATAAAGATTCATACATCAAAACTTTTAAACACATCATAAAGTAAAAATATTGTTACAGTGTAAAATCTGAAGCAGAAATGCCAAGAAAGAATCAGTGCAATAGTTTTTATTTCTTTGTTTAAATCAATCTCTTTAAGCCAGTGCCATGTGCACCAGTAATCTCAGTTTTTAATTCTGCACTGTTGCACTCACTGTCAATTTATCTCACTATTCTCTCTGTTTGCTGAGTCCTTGCTGGTCATTTATTAACTTGCTTGTTTTCTCTCTCACTGTCCTTCTCTCTCTCTCTCTCTCTACCTTTTTTTAAACCGCTCTACTCCCCCCTTCTCTCTTTATTCCTATGGATTTTTCTGCACCGCTTCTTCCTGTCCACAAGGTGGCAGTAGGCGACATAGTGAAGGTGACCAATGGCCAGCACCTCCCAGCTGACATGGTTATTGTGTCCTCCAGGTCAGGCTGTTGTTGTGTGTCTCTATTTTTTGTGTGCATGTGTGTTTGTCAGCGTGGCTTTCATTGTGTACGTTCATTTTTTTTTTCTTCTATTATTAAATGCCCTGTGTTATTAGATCATTTCTTGTGTTAAATAGAATTCAGAAATGTAAATTGGTGATGCATTATTTGTTTGCCTTTACTCATACATACATTTTATAATGTCTATTAGAGGGTGATAAGATGTCTATATATGCATAAAAATGCTTTCAATGCAGTTTAGGAAAGCGAATTTCCAACTATTGTGCATTTGTGAGGTCAGGCACTGATTGTAAACAAGAAGGCCTAACCATGTCTATGTTTTAATGGACTTAATGTAAAAACAGGGTCAGTATATTTTTGGGTCATTAGATTTTCTGTACAGAAAAGGAAAAATAAAACCCCAAAATTAGTGGTTATTTGATTTTTCATTTTACAATTCCAAATTTAAGATTGAAATTCCATGCTGTTTTTAAGAGTCAAGAAGGGATAAACTAAGAAACAAACAAAAAATGCTGATTTTTCTTTTATTTTTTTATTTATTTTTTTTTAAATTTTGTGCAACTGGAAGCTGGTGTTTCAGAGTAAGAGCGCATTTGAGGATGGTGCTGTGGAGGAGAGAGAATTTCAGCGCTGCTGTTAATGATGGACATGGATCAGTACGTTGTTTTTTGAAACGATACAAGAGTTTTTTTTTTCAGGGAAACCTTATATAATCCCCCACTTGACAAGCCTTGTTTTGCCATGTCAACAAAAACTCCTCAAAGTAAGTTTCCAAAGACATTTTAGCCTGGGTTAAACCACAGGTACAAGTCATATTTTTGTACTCTGGCCAGAAACAGGACTGTCCTCATACACGCTTTGAAAACCCAACTTCATCATATGAATTAACAGGTGTTTTTTTTGTTTCTACCTTCTAACATAATATTTTTTTGTTTTTTAAAACAGAAAATGAAAACCAACCTATTTTAAAGTTTTGCTAATCTCTTAAGAACCCTGAATTTCAATCTCAATTTTTCAATTTTAAAATCCAATAACCACTCATTTCTTGTTTTTCAATAACAGAGAATTCAATGACCAAAACATACACGGACCGAACAGGGATGGCTCATCCCTCAACTGTTCCTGAAAAGTTGGAGTTGTAAAAGTGTCAAAATATGGAAAAGTTTCAGCGGGAAATGCTGCCTGCCACTCATATGGCACATTTTTTTGGCACTATAGTGTATGCAGTCCAGAAAAGTTAGAAAGTATCCTAAATCGTCACTGGTAGTTTTCATGGATTGCTTAGTTTCCTTTTTTCCCCCTACAGCGAGCCACAGGCCATGTGTTACACAGAGACTTCCAACCTGGATGGAGAAACAAACCTGAAGATCAGACAAGTATGATGTGTTAGAGCTCTATTAATGCACAGGCTTGGAAAGGGAAACAGTAATGAAAAGTTGATTTTTATATATATATATATATATATATTTTTTTTTTTTTTCTGCGTTCAGGGGCTCTCGCTCACCGCTGGTTTTCAGACTTTGGAGGATCTGATGGCTCTGACTGGTCGTTTGGAGTGTGAAGGTCCAAACAGGCACCTGTACGACTTCACAGGGACACTGCGACTGGAGAACCACAAGTAAGACTGTCTGTTAACAATAGACTTCATCAAGGTTTTTGTCTTGCTCTAAGTTGTAAAGTAATCACCTCTCTCTACTATCTCAGCCCAGTTCCCCTGGGCCCAGACCAAGTGCTGCTGCGTGGTGCCCAGCTGAGAAACACACAGTGGGTTGTAGGAATTGTTGTCTACACTGGTCATGACTCCAAACTGATGCAGGTGAATCCAGTGCTAATCAATGCCTCTATACTCAAAGTTGACCTTTTTTTTTTTTTGCCAACTTGTTCAATTACCTCCAACATAATTATTTAAATCCTGGTTAAATAGGGTGACCAGATTTTGATTTCCAAAAAATAGGACACTTGGGCCAACCTCGGCATACTCAAGGTTTTCTCAAATTTAATTTTTAACAGCAAAATACAATACAGTAGATAGATAACTTATCCATAAGGTGTAAAAAGCATAAATAATAATGTACACATGTAAAAACCAGCTAAATAAAAGCAAGACAACAATTATTCAACCAGAAATTGAACTTATTTTACCCCCAACTTTCTAAATTCCTCCATAGAAGTTTTATCATCCAGGAGGGTCTTCCTGCTATGGTCTCTTTCAATTCATCTTGGACTTAAGTCTTTCTCTTTTTTCTGCTGCATGTCTCGACAAAACAAATCGCTGTCTTTAATGATTCTATCATGTGTGCAATTGCAGTAATGACGAGTGACGGTCTTTGAAATTGACGTGTTACCGAGATGCGTTCAGGATCCCTGGGAAACCTGGACATTTTCAGTTTTTAAAATCCGGCCGAACAGTCTGGACAAGGCGTTAAGAATACATGTCCGGATAAATATATGTTAGGGTTTTGTTTATTCAGACAAGTTTTTTTTTTTTTCAGGAAATTTGCTTTCTTTATGAGAACTCATGAGGATACATCAAATCAATCACCTCTGAGGAAGACTGGCAGTCGAAACTTGTCAGGAGATAAAATTTCCTGAAGGAACTTGTCTGAATAAACAGAACCTTAGCGTATATTTCAAAAAAGAAGACAAAATGAACGTGCTGGAATGAATTATGTCTGTGTAAAACTGGACGTATGGTCACTCTAGGTTAAAAAAGGTTGTGACTAAAGAAGAATATTTTTTACTTTGCACATAACAAAGTATCTGTGCTGTCTATTTCCTCAGAACTCTACCAAGGCACCACTGAAGCGCTCCAATGTGGAGCGGGTGACCAACATGCAGATCCTTGTCCTGTTTGGCATCCTGCTGGTCATGGCACTGGTCAGCTCTGTGGGTGCAGCTATCTGGAACAAGGAACACACTGAAGACGCGTGCTGGTATCTGTCCCGAGCAGGTGAGTGCAGCTGCTGCAGCCGCGCCACAACCTCCAACCGCTGTCATTTTACTGCGTTAAAGTGTGCTGTTGTTAACAAGGTCGCCTTGTGTTTGACGCCAGGTGATATCTCCACCAACTTTGCATACAACCTGCTGACATTCATCATCCTGTACAACAACCTGATCCCCATCAGCCTGCTGGTCACACTGGAGGTGGTTAAGTTCACACAGGCTCTCTTCATCAACTGGGTACGATGACCCGTCTCTTCCCAAACAAATACTGTAAATTTAAAAATGCGCCATTAAATAATCTTAAGTAATTAATTTCTTTGTCAGGATGTTGAGATGTACTACTCGGAGACTGACACACCCGCCATGGCTCGAACGTCAAATCTTAATGAAGAACTTGGACAGGTCAGTTTCACACAAGCCACTCCCACCATTTAATCACCTCAGGTGTTCAGAATCGAGACGACAGTGTCGTCTTCTTTTATTCCAGGTCAAATATCTCTTCTCTGACAAGACGGGAACTCTGACCTGTAACGTTATGCACTTTAAGAAGTGTACCATAGCTGGAATCACTTATGGGTCAGTGGCTACTTTTCTAAGATAAATGTATTTACCCCCTAGTAATCGTTAAACTAGTGCATGTCTCTGACTAACTGTAGAAACTGCTGTTGATCTCCTGCATGCTTGATTATATTAACTAATCATTTAATCAACTTATTTCCACAATCATAACTGCAGCCACTTCCCTGACCTTGACTGTGATCGTTCAATGGAGGATTTTAGGTGAGCCCCGCCTGATTTTTCTTTGTCTTCATCCCTTTCTCTAACATACTCTTCTTTAACTCACTCAGTGCCATTGACTTAATATTACGTCATTTCAAATCCAAACACTTGGTGTCATGGCGTATTATTACGTCAATTGCTTTTTTTCACGGAAGTTGCTAGGATACACTGTGACGGAGTTTTACTGTGAATATAAAGCATCTCTGTTGATGTAGTGACCATCTGGTGCCCTAAAGGTGTTAGCAGCGCATCTTTGGATGATAGATTAGCCACTGATGCTACCATTAGCTAAGGAGGGAGAAGCAGGGATGATTGAGATTATGGCACTATGAAGTGATATTGTGAAGTATCCAGCAGCTCACAGCACCACATACTTGACGTTGAACGACTTCATAATTTTAAAGGTTGACTTAATGTGCATACTAGTCGATGACATCATCAAGAGCCGCAGCCAAGTGCCGGAGGAGCCTCCCTCCTGTGCTGCTGATGTTTTCTAGATCTGCTTAATAAGCAGACATGTTACCACTACAGCTAACGTTAGCATGTATATAAGCCATAGTATCGGCCTACCAGCTGCAGTTTGAGCACAAATCAGGCATGAGCAAGAAACGCTTGATGTTGTGCCACCTTGCTGTGCAGGGATACTAGGACTCTGTGTTGCGCCGCCATCTTAAACAAAAGTCAGGTACTGCGACTAGTCGACGTCACGTGGATAGAGTCGCGAGACAACACTCAAGTCAACTAATCGACGAGTATGTTCAACCCCTACCGCATACTAACAAAGAACATGTGTGGACCTGAGTGGATTATTGATAATGTCGCGATCGTGAGATAAAACCATCAACTAACCGGGCCAAACAGGTCATCTCTGCATGTCAGGAGGAAGAGGAAGTTTCTGTGATTGCAGATACAGATAATACAAAATACAGTAAGCAAAACATTCAACTATGAGCCAGATAGCCAAATCATAATAATTTTGCCACCAAAAAAGCCTTGTCTCAGTGTTGTTGTTGTTTTTTGTAGAAGGAAACCAATGTTCAGATGTTATATATGTCAATAAAGAAAAAACAATTGCTTCAAAGTCACTGACAGATTTTTCTAGAAAAAGCCGGTTTTCTCAGCTTTTTGCTCTGAAACTGGCGATTTGTGTAAAACTTGCTCTATTCATCTGCAGATTACGGAAGAATGAAACAAGCTACACATTTTTTTTTCTTTCTGATAAAAGTAAAGACTAATCTTTCAGAATTTGGTGTCAGATTTTAGATTGTCATAGTACAAAATATTCTGTGGGTCTTTAGAAATCAGTCAAAATGCTGTAAAACGGCTGGCACTGACGGGAGTAGAAATTCTGAAAAATGCTGGCACTGAATGAGTTAATATTGCCTTCAGATTTTTGAAGCAAATTTATTGTGAAAAATGAAACGTGATTACCTTGTAATTGTGCACTTTTTGTAATTGTGTATTTTTTTGGTTATCTCTCAGCAATCTGCCGTCCAGCAGCAATAATTCCACAGAGTTTGATGACCCAACGCTCATTCAGAACATTGAGAAGGACCATGTAGGTGTCTTGCATTAGTTTTTGATTTATCATTTAGTTTAATAATCTCGAGAGATTTTAGTACCAAGTTTAGAAGTAAAAATACAACAATATAAGTGCCCTCTCTTGCATCGTGCCACTTTTCAGCCCACATCGCCTCAAATTTGCGAGTTCCTCACCATGATGGCTGTGTGCCACACGGTGGTACCAGAGCGGGAGGACAATCAGATCATCTACCAGGCCTCTTCCCCTGATGAAGGAGCGTTGGTCAAAGGTGCCAAAGGACTTGGGTTTGTTTTTAGCGCTAGGACGCCACATTCAGTCATTATTGAAGCTGTAAGTATTATATTACATGTTTATTTGATGGTAATTTTGTGTATTTAAGCAGAGCTGATGTTTATTTTTTGTTTTGTGTGTGTTTTAGAGAGGAAAAGAGATGAGCTATGAGCTTCTCAATGTGCTAGAGTTTTCCAGGTACCTCAATGATGATTAAATCCAGATTTAAAAGTGTTACTTGTTGCTTTATAAACACAATGGCTTCTTTGTAGTAATCGCAAACGCATGTCTGTGGTGGTCCGGACGCCAGACGGGAAGCTGAGGCTGTACTGCAAAGGAGCTGTAGGTCTATCATCCTCATCCAACACTTTTAATGCCTCTACATGTTTGTGACTTCATTCTTGTGTTACTACTTAATTATTTGCAGGACAACGTCATCTTTGAACGATTGACTGAAGCATCTCAGTACAAAGACATAACGGTGGCTCATCTGGAACAGTTTGCTACTGAAGGTGAGAACGACACATATCGAACATTTGGAGCAAAGATTAAATTGATGTGTGACCCTCATCTCTTTTTATTTTCTCAGGTCTGAGGACATTGTGTTTTGCATATGTGGACTTGGAGGAAGACGCCTATCAGGAGTGGCTGAAGGAGTATAATCAAGTCAGCACTGTACTCAAAGACCGTGCTCAGAAACTGGAGGAGTGTTATGAACTATTGGAAAAGGTAAACTGAGGGATTACTGTATGTCTGTTGTGGTTTCGGTTAATTCTGTTAACTGATCTTGGGAAACTTTTAAGTGTTCAGGGCGAGTCTTTCTACTTTTCAAAGACGAATACTAATCTGATTAAAGCAGGTGTAACTTATTTCTATTCAGAGTGCTAGGCAAGGAACACCCTAAACAGCTCTCAGTTTTGTGATTTTGCTCACTTGACTACATTCAGCCACATAAAAGGAAACCTCACACTGAAAGGTTCCAATGTTAAAAAAACAGCCAGTGTCTCTGTAACACTTCAAAAAGCAAACTAAACCAGGGGTGTCAAATTAATTTTAGTTCAGGGGCCAAATACGGAGCCACAGATTTTATGCAGAAAAATTTGTCATTTCAACATTATTGTGCCCTAGTTTGCCCTTATACGTATACAGATAACACTAAATATGTTAGAAACCCACAATATCCAAGCATTAGGTGACAGGTATCAGTCCCGACAAGATCTTCACTTTAAATTTCCTAGATTTTGTGACCAATATCTAATTAATTAAGGGAAATATTATATAATAATTTGAAGAAAATCAAATGATTTTGTATGAATTTTAGGTTTTTTCAACAGTTTTAACATAAAATGACTGCAACCATGCGATATAAGCACCGGGAAAACTTTATGCCCCTGCAAATTATTTTGAGTTTCATTTACACAATGATTCATGTTTTCTTTGTTAATTTTTACTTTCTCCTGCAAGCCGAATTGGATAGTCCAAAGGGCTGGATTTGGCCCCTGGGCCATGAGTTTGACATGTGAGCTAAACGATTAAATAAAAGGATTCTGAATGGTGAAAATTAATCAAATGATATGTTACTATATAACAAAATGAACTTAATTAATTTTTTTTTAATACTACAAGTCTGTCCTTTTTGCCCATATCTATATAATCTGTTTTGACAACCTAATAAAGTTTGGTTGTTCTCTAATTCATAAAAATTTATACTTGTTTGTAAACCATTGGCTGTAAAATGAAGAGTTACTACTCAGTGTCCAGCAGGTGGCAGTCAGACTTCACTTCTTGGACCTTAACATCATTCCACTCTACTGAAACAGCTGAATTTACCAAATATTAGCTTCCTCTTTCACTCTATTGTTGTGTGGAAATCTGTGTTGTCTTGTTAAGTGACTTAGTGGACATGATGTTTAGATTTCAGATGAAAAGATCTTTAATATTGAGCGAACTGAAAGGATTTAGTAGAGAATCGAGGTGAGAAAAGTAAGTCAAGATGCAGCGGGTGGGGGGAGGAAGCAGCAGCAGCAGGAGGAGGAGGAGACAGGGAGTCCTTACTGGGAGACCACATGGATAATTACCTGCAACAGTCTGCCAAAAGCCCAATAAAACTGGAGTCAACAACAAGTTAGTGTTAACTTGTGTCTGTTTGTGTGCCTGTGTGCGTCTTACGGGGCTTCACACACTCACACATTTAAATGTTGAACAAATTAAAATATCAGGGGAGGGAATTCGGTGACTTCTTGGCACAAAATACCTATGGCCCAAAACGAGCTGCTTTACTCACTAAACTGAATTCTCTGGCATCGCCCTGAACATGGTAATCTTTGGCGTGGGAAAGCAATCTCATCCAGACTGCTGACATCCTGCATATGTTTGCATTTAAGTTTTTTATCTATTTATTTCATTGGCGTGTTGTTTTTCATCTAATAGAACCTAATGCTGCTGGGGGCCACGGCCATCGAGGACCGCCTCCAGGCCGGCGTGCCAGAGACAATCGCCACACTGATGAGGGCCGACATCAAGATCTGGGTTCTCACCGGAGACAAACAAGAGACCGCCATCAACATAGGTGAGAAAGAAGCTGCTGAGGGAGAGTAGAAGGAATGCGTTGCCAAGCCCAAATAGAGCCTCACTGGTCGCTGCAGCCTGTAGGTGAAATGTGCACTGTGGGGTTAATTAAACCGTTCCAGATGAAGAACCAAGATTTTGTTAGCTGTGAACAGCCAGAACGTCACTAAGTGCCAAAGTCAAGAAAAGGAAAGAGCCAAGATTTGAGGGGGTTTAGGGCATTTTTTTTTTTTTTTACTGCACCGTAAATTCTTTACAGCTAAAGCTGGGATGTCATCAGAGGTATTAGATTTAAGGTGACAGCGTGTGTGCGACTGCTGCATGACAGCATTACCTTATTAGTAACATTTAATTCCCAAATTTCTTTTTTTTTTTGTTGAACTTTTTATTTTTGTTCTCAATTCACTACAGTATGGAATGAAGCACAACAGGTTGCAGAGCAACAACAACTATAAATTATGGTATCCATGCAACAGGTATATTACATGAGCAATAACATACTGTACACCACATGTAACATTACCTTATTGTGAAGAAAAGTTCCTAAATTTTAAATGAATATTTTGAATAGAATAGAGCTTTATTGATCCACAGAAGGGAAATGTACACGTTGCAGTTACACAATAGAATAACACACAATAAGACACAAAAATAAATACCAAAGTTGGATAACAGTACAAACATACGACTGTGGAACAGACATAAATAAAAATAAAATAAAATAAATACAGACACCGTGATCAACAGTTGATAATGATTCTTTAAAAATCTAATTTTTTTGTATTGTAAGATATCCTATAAGAGCATGTCTTTGTTGTTCTTTTGTTTTATTTTGGCCCTGCCCTAAGTTTTTTATTTCTCTAATTCCTCTTTTTTTTGTCAGTGTACTGTGTTTATAAAATAGAAAATGTATGAATAAGAAATAAATAATGAAATAAATACAAATTGAGTTTAAAAACAAAACAAGAGCATAGAAAAGACAACAAATGTGCAATTGAAAAATTATGAGATTAAAACAGAGATATATTTAGTTTTTCTGAGTTTTCAATTTATAATTTTGATGTTTTTTATTATCTGGTCTACAGTATTTAAAAAAATCAACAGCACAAAGTCTTGTACGGTAAACAATAAATTCCTTTTTAATAACAGTGTGCTTTAAAAGTAAAACACAATAAAAGTTGGTATATTTTTTAATACTTTGATTCTTCTTTTTTCTTGCTTTTATTATTGTTTAAATGTTTCTATTAGATCTCAAACCTGCTCTTAAAATAGAATTTTCTGACTGATGGATCAGTTTACTACAGGGTGTCAGTTGAACACCGCAGGAAGTTGGACTGTGATTTCAGTCGCTACATGATTTTTGGTTGTGAGTAAATCCAGCATCTGTCCTCTCTCAGGTTACTCCTGTCGCCTGGTGACCCACGGCATGTCCCTCATCATCGTCAACGAGGACTCCCTGGACGTGAGTACCACTCTCTACCTCCTGCTGATCTCTAAGGCTTCATACAGTATTGATACCATTGTGTGTGAGCTGGAGTCTCCGTGGGCTATTGTGGCGAACTAGGTGTGGTTTGCTTGCTGATTGGTGGGTGGGGCTCTTTGTGTGTTCACAGGTGCAGGTCATTAAAGTCTCTGGTGTCCCCCTTCAGAGAGTGGGATGAAAAGAGATGAATAGTTGACTATTACCTCTTTCTCTCTTTCATATGTTGCTTTGGAGCGCCTTAGGGTGCCTTCTTCCACATAGTGCTGTGTCCTTTTCGCAGCCAAATCCTATCAGACTCATTCAAGCATTCTTTGTATTTGTTTGGATCACTGGGTTAGGTTTTATTAACTCAGTTATGCTGTCTTTGCTCTCAGGTTTCCTGCATGAATCCTTTATTTAAGTGGCTTGATGACAGTCATGTGTGAGTCTCCCACATGTGTCATCGCAGCATTCAGCAATCAACGTGCGTTTACTGTTAGTGTCTTATGTGTGAAAAATGGAACGTTAAGTCTCATGCATTTATTTATGATAAAGCATTTGTTTATTTATGTAGTTTCATTTCAGGAATCTGTGGTTATATTTAGGTCTTGCTGTGGCAGGATGTGGTTTTCTGATCTGAGGGTCACATAATCAACATTCATGTCAGCATTAGAATAATAACCAATCTGAGCATTAATACAGGGAAGAACAATGAGCTTGTGTTGCACTTTCTGTTTTCTTATGTGTTTTTACTGTTGTTTTGTGTTTTTGAAGCATATTTTATACCCGTTTTTCTTTTTTTTCTTTTAATGTTTTGTGTGTTACCAGTTAATATGTGGTTTTTGGTTTTCATTTTGTGATTTTTGAAGACATTTTTTTTGTTTTGGAGATGTTTTTGTATATTTGTTTTTGTTGTCGTTTTGTAATCATTTTTGTGTTTTTGTTGTCGTTTTGTAATCATTTTTGTGTTTTTTTTTTGTGCTGTTGTGTGTTTTTGGAGTCATTTTTTGTTTATGTTGTATATTTTTATAATTTTGTATGTGTTTTGAACTTATTTTGTGCATTTACTTTCGAGGCAGCTCAAAATTAGAGCGAGGGCCGCATGTGGCCCCTGGGCCGCCAGTTTGCCTCAGAGTTTCTGGACTCATAGTTTGTTATTGCACCTATTTATTTGGAAATGAAATGTTTTTTTGTTTTTTTTTTTTAATTGAAAAGTATAAAAAACATTTCCTCGTTCATGGTTATCAAAGCCATTTCTGTTTTTCAAGTTTCCAGACGACAGAGGCTGCTGTTCAGAAGCCAGACAGACACTGAGATGCTTTGTAGATTGAGTTAGACAGGGTGAACTTTTATCAACAAGGCAACGAGGGAGCTGAAGTCAAAAAGCTGCATGTACGATCAGGACACGAGGGAAAACATCAATTTAAATAGATCGATTTAGTGGATTCTTTTAGCAGCTTGTCCACACAGTTCAATCACGTTCTGTCAAAACCATGAAACTATTCAGGTCAGTGTAGAATAAATGAGTGAATGAACATCTGGATCAAGCAGAAAATAAAAACAACTTTTATCTCTACACATGCCTTGACCAGGTTTCTGAGGAAACCGTTGGATTATCGTTAAACCTGCAAACATCACACATTTTTTATCCTGAAATGTCATATGAGTGGAAGTACGTCTCACTATTTCAGGTCAGAGGAAACTTTCCTTTCTCTCCTCGTAGGAACTGTTTTCAGCAAAAGAAAAGAAAAAAATCTCTACAGTTGAGTGACTTGAAATGAGGCAAAATGGAGCCATGAATAATGTTTACTGCTGCGGAGAGAAGCTGTCTGAAGATGGAGCCAACAGTTCAAATCGTTTCCATTCTTCCATCCATCTTTTCGTTCCCATATATTTGAGTCTGGGGTCAGGGAAGGCCAATATTATCCCAGCTCACATCTTACTTTAGTCTATTTGTAACATCATTATTAGTTATTATTTCACCAACTTTGTATTTTACATTGGAGCCGATTCCTGAAGAACCTTGAGCAAACTGTGCAGCTCCCAGTTTTTAATTTAGGTCTCAGTAATGTGGACATAAAGCCTACGAGGGGAGAAACTAAGTACCACTCTACTCCAATAAGCTCCTAATTACACCTTTTAGCTGTACGGTTGCCTTATAAACCAGAGTAAACAACAGTTATACTCTATTATTGCAACAACATTCTTGATGGTGAGATGAGAGATTCTACTGATGTTACCTGTGAACGCTGGGAAGCCTCACTTAAAACATAGCTGTGTTGGCACATGATGTGTCGTATGCATGAGGATGGGAAGCTGAGAGGCACAAAATAGTCAGAGGGGGTTAATCGCTGAAATGATTGATTACATGTTAATATAGAAAATACAAAACTGATGTCTGTAGTTAGGGAGGGTTTTTTTTTTTTTTTAACCCTACCTTTCATCTCTTATAAATAACCGTTTGTAAAGGCGTTCTCTCGTGTGCACACAGTGCCTGTCATCTCTCAGGACAACATCAGAGAGTTGAGGTTTGATGCAGATGAAAGCCACTAGCTCACACTTATCTCACACTTAAAATAACTGGCACCAGCTCACATTCTCTCTGCATGTTTATCTTTTGGAAAGTGTAACCTGTAACAGAGGGGAAGCAGAAGCTGCTTATCAACTGTGTGTGTGTGTAATCATTATTGTAATCACGATTATAATTACAATTATTTATCATATGAGGGAAAAATCTGTGTTTTTAATGCACTACTTTTAAACAAACAATATGTGTACAGTTTACAGTGCAAAATTAAACTTTAAAATTGAATTATAAAAAATCAACCCAACAATTTAAAATGTACCAAAAGCTAACTGAATAAATACACTATTACAGCCTGCACAGACCGTATTTTAAATGTAGATGTTTCTGACGATCAGGTTAATTTAATCGTGGCAACCAAAATTGTGATCACGATTAAAATTTGATTAATTGTGCAGCCTTAGGTGTGTGTTGTTAGCAAAGCATGCTACTCCATGTTTGTGATGGACTTTGTAGACGGAGTGAGGGTAAAAAGAGGGATATGGCTGATCCATGCAGGGCGACGACTGACTCGTAACGCGATCTCCTTTTGGTGTTTCCTCTTATCAAAACAAAGCGCGTCAGCAATGCCTCCTGGGTAAACGGTTTGCCAGCGACCGAGGCTGTGAGGAGCGCCATCTGTCACCTTTAGATCACACACAGGCCGACAACTCCTCAGTCTTCTTCCATCTGATTCTGACATCCACTTCTCATGCACGGTTTACCCATAATGCTTTGCGCCAAGTCTGCACATAGTTCTTTTATATTTCATTTAACTTTCCCACAATCCTGCAGTCCTCGTTACGGTGCCTTAACTACAACTCTTAAACAAACAGTCTGTCTTTCTGCTCATTAATCATCTTCATTCTCAAACATGTATAATCTGTAAAGCCTCAAATCGCCTGCCATATGCCCGCCGCGCCTTATTGACTTAACTAATTATTTCTCAGCATCAGAATCCTGTTTCACAATCACAAAGTGGACCTGCCGTTTCATAATCTTCAGTTACCAAACCTTGAATTAAATAATCCCGGTTTCTCCTTTCGGGAAGCAGATCAGTCGTTACAGGTCACTCAGGGATTTTTGGCTCATGTGTGATGACTACATTGAAGCATCACCAGTAGAGTGCAGATACAGTGATTTATGAGTGCAGCTGTAGAAAAAGTCATCTGTCACCACATGGCTCCTGCTCTGAACAGCTGCTTTGGCAAGAGGAAAAAAGGAAGAGCTCATGTGAAAGAAATACATCTTAAGTTTATATTCTCGTTTTTGTTTTGATACGAGTGACGAGTGATTAAAAATGATAGAAGACAATTTATGGTTTTTCATCTTCAAAGAAATAAAACGTTTGTACTGCTTGGAATTGTATCCAGAGTGTGTCGTTTCATAACTGTGTGAAAAATATATTATCATTTGAATTGTTTAGCTACTGATAAACATCCACAGTGGTTAAATAAGCTTTTCTCTCGATTACTGTTGACTGTTTGTGAAAAACCAGTTATCCTCATTGTACAGCAAACGGAACCTCAAACTCTAAAGTTAATGTGTAATCTGGGAGTTTTTAACGTGGGTGTATGTGGCCTGTTTTTATTTACTTGTGTTTTATTTTCTGACTGCTACGTTTGCTTTCTAACTTGCTCCAACCTGCAGCTGTTGTAACTGAATAGTTTGATTAGTCCAGGGACCTTTGAAGGCATATCAAACACTCAGTAGTGGAACTTGTATCTGTGCGAGTTAAAAAAAAACCACACTATAAAGTTAAGAATTAACACAGTATTAGTATTAACAAATATTGAGCTTGAACTCTAATGGGGAGTACTGTATTTTGCTACAATGTGTTGTTTTGTTTGATAGTGTTACATCTTTTAATATATTTTAATATTTCTGTTGAGCAATATTGCATGAGTGACGAATAAACTACAAAATAGTGGTTTTAGATCTACATTTAAGTTTCCAAATAAAGTTGTGTATATTAAGCCGTCCTAAAAAGGACAACTTTTGTTTTCACAAAGTATGTTGAGTACTTCTACCTCTAATCTGGAAATTCAGAATATCTTAAATCCAGGATTGAATTCTTTTTTCATTTTCTTTAAACCTGCTTCCTGTATCCGGATGCAGGGTTATCACACTACAAAGTTTACCTGTGTGTGCGCGCGCTTAGGATGTAGGTGTTTGCACAGATGTGTCTGATCGTTTCCGGTGTATTAAATCTCTGCTGCAAACATGAGCGTGCCATTCTTTGATAAATGTTACCAGTGTGAGTGAACAGAGGGCAGAGTGGTTTTCTCTGGCTTAGAGTGGGTGGCCTGGAAGGCATCAACTTTTGGGCTTATATAAATAGTATGTATTTGTTTGTACATTTTATGGTATGCAAGAACAAAAAGGTGACCCGTGTTATCACGAACTGCCTCCATGCTTGGTCTGTTCTGTGCTCCAAATATAAACCTGATAAAATTCTTCAACGAAAAGACTGTGAACGGCATCTACAAAGCACGTGTGTCTACGTGCTAAGACATAGAGCTTATATTGCCGTCTATTAGGGGCTGTCATGTTAGAAATAGTTTAGTCACACATTAGGTGATGCTCTAATGTTTGTGTCATGTCAAAAATTTCTCTTTGTTATCGTGATGATAGATCGCAGCGGACCCCGTCACCTTTTTTCCACATTTGGGCTGCATTCTTTCGTCAGGAGAAATCAGTCGGGGCTTGCTGGCTGTCTTTGTTTGTGACTCAGGTTTTTTGTAATCTTCTGCAGCTTAGGTTAAAAATGCTTCAACAACCCCCACTAATATTTAAAATAAACCTGTTGTCACTAGATACTCTGGGTGCTAACATATTCTTTATCATATTAGGTACAAATACAGGTTTTCACTACAAAATAAGTTGAATTTCTTTTTTTTAATGTAGTGTAGTTGTTTTTTTTCAAGCACATACTTTAAACTCTATCTACAGTATCTTTAGGTCTTTAAATAAATGGTGCTAACGTGCTGTTGAATTGAATTTATTGTTGTGTTTGTTGGTTTTTGTCGCAATGTTTGCTGAGGAGTTTTTTGTATGATCCCAAACTCCGCCCCTCTCTACAAAGGCCTAGTTTGGTTTTGATCTCTTCTTCTTACCCATTGTTCTGTATTTCTCATCTAAGAAACGGAGCGCCGCCCTGCTGCTGGCTGCTCCACAGTCCCCCCGTTCCTCTCCCCCATGTTATATGTGATTGTCTTTTCATATTTCGGGATGTAACTGATACTGAATTTACCCTCGGGGATTAATAAAGTATAATCAATCAATCAAATAATAATAGAACCGGCAATAGCAATGGCAGACCGCTTTAGTTCCCTCAACAGAATTTTCTTGTAGTCGCTAATTTTTCCTTTTTTTTTTATGATGCCTATTTGTATTCAAATGTCCTTGTTCAGTAAAACTTACATTGAGACTTTGGCAGATGTGTAGCTTTACTTTATTTATGAACCCAACCCTTGATTCTGTGGCTTTCATGAATGAACATTAATGAGCGAAAGAAGGAATCAAATGGGCTTCAGTACGGCTGCAATGTTTATCGATGTCAAATCGCAATCAAGTTTTTGACTACTGCAATAACGTAACCTCAAGAGGATGAGGTTTTTTTCTTCTCTCTGGTGTTTGAGTGAAGTTCACCAATCAGAATGGTGGAGCCGTGCGATCTCAGATTCAGCTGGAACAGATAAAAGGTCTGAGTTTCCATAAAGCAGATCCTCAAGTGTTTAGACAGACGCTCTGTGATTCCTCCAGTAGAGGGCGTTGTCCACTTAAAACCAAATATTTTTGAAAGTAGAATAATGTGTTTTGTTTTAATTTGAGCAAGAGTCTACAAGTAGCATGACTTCCTTCACTCATCATTTAGCAGTTTCTGCATTTAAATGTATCAAATGTAAAAAAATCGCAAATCGAATCGCTATCGCAATATTGGTCCGAAAAATCTCAATTAGGTTTTTAGTCAAAATCGTTCAGCCCCAGGCTGCAGTGACCCAATGGCTCACCTTTCATTAAAATGAACAAATTAGTGATTATTATTATCAGAGGAATCTTTCATTGACTTTGATTCCAGGTATGCTTTAAAGGCTTTAGTTCCTTTTAGTTGTGTTTGTATAGGTTTTCTTTCCATGGCTTTTAGTCCTTTCTCTGACGAGGCGAGGACAAGCAGGGAAAAGGTTTAGTCAGTTCCTTGTCATTCACACACACACGCGCACACACACAATCACCATCCAAGTTCACGCACACATGATTGCACATGTTTTAGCTCCACAAAATATACACGCGCCGTGTGCACGACACACAAACTGCCTATTTGAGTTTCAGACCTCTGACAACCTATAATCTACTTTAATCCCTTCATAATGTTTTTGTGTTCCTTTCCCCTGTTTGGGGAAAAAAGGTGAATGCAAACAGGAATTCCGACATACAAAGAAAAAAACACAGCCTCAGGCTGAGAAAACAAGCAGAGAATTTTGCAAGGCGGAAAGACACTTTGGTGTGTGTGTGTGTGTGTGCATTTGTATGCTGCTGCTATTGGGCATGAAGAAGAGAGACTCTATTGTTCTTATTCTTACATACACAAGTGTGTGTGTGTGTGCACATTGGTATCTTTTTGGGGGAGACGAACTACCTATTCTCTTTTCAAACTTTCATTTTAAGAGAATTATCAATATTAATATCAGTAAATAAGACATTTATGCTCTGTCAGTTTATTGCATGTTTGTGTAGCCTTGCTTTTATCAGTGTTTAATGTTTGTGTGTACGTGTGTGTTGTTCTGAGCTTGTAGTGTGTCTGCTCCTCCACATGGTATTCATTACACCTCAGTGGGATGTTTATTTTCTCTATTAATTCCTTTTCCTCTATTATCACGGGCACCATCACAACTACTGCAAACTACTGCCCTGGAGGCAGTGGGCTGGCACGTACGCACACACACGCATGGGAATGATGTATGTCCCCCTGCCATGACATTGTTTGTGTTTTTTTCCATGTCTCTATCTTCACTGTGTTGTGTAGTGGTGAAAATCCCATATTTAACAATATTGTGATGAAGTCTTAGAGCAACTGTGATCTTAATATTGCATTTAAAATATTTTTCTGTTGCACACTGAAGTCAAAGTGTTTCCCTCAAAGTAAAGTAAAGAAAGCGGTGCAGCTTGCAGCATGTGTCTTCAATTTACTGCAGTCAGGTCTGACCTTTCAACAAATTGGCTTCTGTGTTTTTATGTGTGGGATTTGCTTTTTCAACACAGCATGAGACAACAATATCCAGTAAAACGCATGTGGTCACTTGATAGGCCAGTTGTCAGGAAGTCCATTTTCAGCTGACAGATTAGGAGTTATGATTGGGTGGAAAGTAGATAAAGATTTCATGGTCTCATCAGTGGCTTTAAAAATATAAAATTCATTGATTTAATACCCAATGCTTCCTGTTGGTTTTCTCTCCAAGGCAACTCGTGCCACGCTGACGACTCACTGCTCATCCCTCGGCGACTCTTTGAGGAAAGAAAACGAGTTGGCTCTGATCATTGACGGACAGACGCTGAAATACGCTTTGTCGTTTGAGCTTCGACAGGCCTTCCTGGATTTGGCACTGTCCTGCAAAGCTGTCATCTGCTGCAGGTAAGAAACACTTCATTACACATTTATTCACGCACACAAAAGCAAACAAAAGGCCTAATGTTGGCTTGAGAAATTAACACACAGAACAAATCCCCAAGAATTGTATTTCAAGAAGTTGGAAGGAACATATAGCCCGACATAATACGTAAAATAACTCCCAAAACACACAAAAATAACAGCAAACTGCACATAGTACACAAAAACACAGATAAAATTCCAAAAAAAAGACTCATAAATCATAAAATGACAACAAAGACAGACACAACAACCACTTATCAAACGAAATGACTAGTAAAACAAATGACACATTACAGAATAGCTCCAAAGACACACAAACTGTCAACAAAATTGCCCTATAAACCCCTATAAACGCATAAATCGACCAAAAAAATGCAGAAAATGACAGAAAAGTACACAAAATTACAACAGAAATACACACTTTAACTCCTAAAACACACAAAATGACTAAAAAATGACAAAACCACAAACAAAGACAAACCCCCCCCCCGTATTAATGCTTAGATTGGTCATTATTCTAATGTTGATAATGCTCTCAGATCAGATACAATCACATTTTTGTGGCCCTCGCTGTGTTGCCTATCTCTGACATAGAATAACACGTTCTAAAAGCCACACATTCATGGATGGGTTATTTGTTGTAATTGTTGAAGGAAGATGATCCTTTGTGGCAAGAAATCAATATAAAAGAGAATATTATCATACCTCTGAAGAAGGAGCAGCATTTTTATTTGACTTTTGTTTCCCTCCATATGATTTGATATTTATCCTCATTTCTTTTTTACCTGTTCAATCAACACACTGACTCAGCTGCTCTTTTTGGCAGTGCTGAGTGACAGTTTTTATTTGTGATGTAATAGAAATTCACCCAAACAGACACACACACACTGCTACTGTACATCTCATGACTGACGAACTGTAAAAAATCAGCCTGCAAAACGTCTAGACGAAGTCTGGTATTTTAATCTGCCTACATGACAGGCACACTGTGGGACACATGCTTACAGATACACAGAGTCATTGTGCTGATATGAAAGAGCCTCAATGAATTGAACAAAAGCCAAACACTGGGAGCTTTTAATGCCCCGTTATTATTATTATTTTTGGGTTTGTAGGTATTTCTCAACATGTTAGTGTAACAGAGAAACCTCTTGGATGCATTTTCTTGGGAAACACCAAGAAAGTTGCTTTTATCAGGTTTACCAGAATACCTAAATACTTCAAAGGATCAAAGACGGAAGGCGCATGCACCTCAAATAGTTATCTAATAATGATTTGTCCTGGACGAATTTTATTCACTTACAGAGGGACGCAAATTTGTTGTTACACAATAAATGGTATTCATTTTTAACTTTTTCTACTTCACTGGACATGTAGCGAAAATGGTTAAGGTGTTGTGTTTGCAAGTGGATGCTCTTCTCTAGTGAGTCACTGAATCTGTGCACATACCAGTTGATCATCATTAAGTTGTGTGTCTGTGTGTGTGTGAATGAAAGCTTGCATTGCTGCACAGCAGGAGAAACGTAATATACCACGCTTCATGGGAATGTCAGTCATGACTCACTGCTCGTACCATTAGACTGGACCCGCACGCACTAGCATGTGCACGTGGACACCATTGCCATTATACATACCCATTTCCATTGATACCAAGTACCTTATTTGGTCATTTTCCACTAGACACTAGCTGTGATATGTCACTGAAGACTTTATGCTCTTCTTTTGTCTGTTTCTTTGAGTGTGTGTGTGTGAGTGTGAGTGTGTGTGTGTGTGTGTGTGTGTGTGTGGCCAGGAGGGATGTAATTGAGTCTCTTGGATATGGAGCCATATCCGGGCTCAGGTCGCACAGACCCTGCAAACAGCCTGCAGCCTCCTCTCCTGTATGCTTCCATCCTCGCTCAAGTTCTACCACAGAATTCACCAGAATCTATTAGAAATAAATCTGTGTATTGTTTGTTCTTTAGATATTTCTTTTAAAAACCTAATTTATTTTTTAAAAGTAATAATAAATGGTGTGGTAATTTTGTTTTACTGATTTAAAACTAAAACGAAAATACACTAAAAAAAAAAAAAAAAAACTAAAATCAGATGAGCAGCGTTTTTCTGTTTTAAAATTAAATTATTCTTGGTGAAATTTTGTTCTGTTTCTGTAATATTTTGACATTTATGGGGAAATTCTTTTGCGGGACCCGATTTTGGAATGAAGTAACAACACTTCTATGCATCTGTCTCCGTGGACTCCACATCCCGCAATGAAACTTCTGACTGTTTCAATAAACAGTGGAGCTAAAAAAAAAAAAACAGCACTTTCAACCTTTTACAGCTTTGATTTATTGATTTATGTGGCGTACACTTTGGATTTGTCTGAAGAATATTTAGGAATAAGTCAGGAAATGTTTGGAACTCATTTATATCTAATCCTGCAGATTTGATCCTAATGAAACTTTTTAAATGGTGTAAATGGTTAAGCAACACTATAGAGTGTTTAATAAGTAATCTATCTGTTCTGTGCACCTTAAACTACGAAAAAAAACTAAACCATTTGGATTTGTTATTACAATATTTTCAAGTCAAATCTGTTTTAAAACATTTTTGTTAATTCTCTGCATGCTCCTTGTCTTTGATCATCTCATTGTGTTCCTGGGAAGTCTGGAACCAGTGCTTGCGTTAATGAGCAGGTCTTTTACAGACAAAGCTCTGCAGTGTTAATAAGGCTTGAAGTTAAGATGCAGGTTGTATCTGATCCACTGTATGTGTGGGATGTCGGTTGCGTCGAGTGCACTCATACGCATGGGCTCCTGACTTTACTCTGAGTTTGTTTATTGGAGGACTTGGCAGGGCTTATTTTCTGCTCAGTTCCACCGTGGAGAGCACTTAGAGCCTTTCATCTGCGCGGCTCCCGCTTTTACACAATCACCGAGTTTGTTGGAGGACTTTAAAGGGAAGGTACAGTGAGGCTGAGAGTCAGATGAAGGGAGATTTGTGGTCAGAGGCCGAGGGACGCAGAGACAGACGTATTCGCACAGTTGCTTCAGAAACAGGAAACGCAAAGGGGCGGAGGTTGATCCATTCATCAATTATAGATTAAAACTCCCTCTGAAGTTATTTCTACTAAGGTGTGTGTGTTTGAGTGTGTTTATACGCGTATGTGATTCCCACACATGCTTACATATGAATGCTAAACAAATCGGACCACCCAATAGTTGCTTTTAGGTTTGACAGGGACATGGACCCACTGTACTCGCATAATCAGTGAAAAAAGACCACTTGTATTTGTCGGTCTCTTTGTTCACTCGATGACGAGTTCTCCCATATGTGCTCCATGCTGGACACGGATGTTATTTTCTTCATTAAACAGTCTGATCTAATCTTCATCAATTTACAAGAGCGTTTCAGGGGAATATTTGGGGCTCAACTTTAATCAAAAAACTCAGCGTTTCTTTTTACTTTGATAATTGCTGGAAAGCTATAGCTTCCCTCTGAGGTCAGACCTGTCTATTGGCATAGATCTGTAATTTTTAGCTTAAAAGGAATCAAGTCCTTTTTATAGGCTGTAGAAATTAATTAAAGAGTGTAGGAAAATAAAATACCTCTGAAAACCCACACAGTGGCCTAATAAGACAGCTGATCAGCCGTTACCTCATATTTGTATTATGCATAATAAGTATTTTAAATTTTTTTATTATTCAGTCTTGTCATTATATTTTGGATTACGTTGGAAAATTATGGGTTAAATTAAAGACTTTTCTTTAAAATGTCCAAAGAAAGTTTTGTGGAATTGTAGCCCTGGAAAACAGATGTGCACATCGCTGTTTGCTCCTAAAAGGATTTTTGCCTTCCCGTCATACACCTTGAGTCATCTGTTTTCAGCTGTAAGTTGGAAGTAACCAACATCAACTACACCTCATACAATCCAACCGGCATGAGCAGGGTGAGCTATTCTGTTTCTAGCAAGCGAGACCTAAATAAAACTCGTTTTTGCTTCATTGTAACAGAAATATATGCGTCATACATTCTTACCTATTTTTATACCCGGCTTTCCCTTTCAATTACAGTTTTTTGGCTTAACCAGTCTGAATCGGTTTATGTCCATCTGATTGGCTGTTGGTCTTTCTCTTGTCTCTCAGCTTTTTCTGCCTGCTTCTGAGCACTGGGTCAACAACCATCTGCTCACAATTTCATTAAGTCATATGTCTATAATCAGCAATAAATTAGACTCTAGTTGCACATGACGTGTCATGCAGCTGCACATAATTGAATTATGTAACATCATTATCAGAGAACACCATTCATGGTGGTAAGAATTGAGCCTCTGATTTCACTCGGTGAGAAGAGCTTTCTTTGTGGATTTCTTTGTTCATAAATCAACTGTTTCCACTTGAGCAATGAAAGAAATCACTTAGAGCAGACTTTTGTCTGAATATGTGAACCAAAGAAATTATGTTGCATGTAAAAATGTGATGTGTTGGATTGTGGGAAATAAATTGCTTTGTTGTACAGTGTTAATCCTAGTCACCATATCAGCTTCCTCCTCTCAGAAAAGGGTTTGTTTACACTCTACCAGTTAGAGATAATAGGGGAAATACTCACTAAAGCCTTGTGCATGTGAATAACGCACCGTGGAAACGCCCCCTCTTACAAAGTGTGTTTTGAAAACAGATATTTAGGCAAATTCAGTTTTCAGGTGCCCAGAGTGCAAACAATCCATGTTGGCTGACACATTTATACCAACCGATAATGTCCAAGTTATCAAAGTATCTCATATAATTCCTCCATTCTATACAATTAAGCAATAATTGCATCACTGGAATGTTAACGTGCTATTTCCTACTAATGGGGCCTGTTGCATCAAGGCAATGCTTTTTAATACGCTTATGATGAGCGCTCATGGCATCATAGCTGAAAACTCTCGAATGTGACACTTGACCGTCTTTGGCTCCATGGCCTTGGGGAGGGGGATGCTGGGGTGGGGGGAGTGGTGGGCTGTAATCAAACCTCTCTGGGTCGCCCATTGTCAGGGGAGAGACAGAACCGGTTACAGGGAGGGGATCAGTGACACAGGTCAAGAGGGTGGAGCAGTACTGGAAGCACACACTCACTTTACTCAATCATGCACAGAGTCCTTCAACCACACACGTACAAAAAGCAGAGCCACTCTGAATTTAATTAACTCATTTACTCAACAATGAGTCATTGTTTTCTCATGGCCCGTGTTTAACCTCAGTGCTGTGTTATGTTTCTGCCAGTATGTCAATCATTTTCTCATTTAAGATGGAACATTTTTTTTTCCCTTTTTCTGAACTTTAAATCACTTGATTTCTACTGATAATGCTGGCTTCCACAGGGTGTCTCCGCTGCAGAAGTCTGAAATCGTGGACATGGTAAAGAAACACGTAAAAGCCATCACACTAGCGATTGGTGACGGTGCAAACGACGTAGGGATGATTCAGACGGCCCACGTCGGCGTGGGCATCAGCGGGAACGAAGGCATGCAGGCCACAAACTCCTCCGACTACTCCATAGCCCAGGTAAGCGTCATTTAAACGCAGACGTGTTCTAGTCTTTACATTGTCACTGATAAGATATGTTAAATGCATTCCATTCAATCACCAGCTTATCTTTATCAGGGAGGAGCAGACAAACACTCCTGCAGAAAGCTTAGATTCTAACTAACATAAATGTGTTTGGGCTGTGGAAGAAAAGGAGAGAAAACACAGAACTATTGTGGAGAACATGCAAACTCCATTCAAAATGGGTTGGGCAAGTTCTTCTTCAACCTCTGCACCAAACTTCCATTCCCTATTGGTAGCATTGAATCTACTGTTTTGATGCATTTGATAATGACTAAAGAGAAAAAATTATGAACTCCTTTTTCAGAGGAAATCAATCAGTATTTATTGTTTTAAGGCTTTTTTTTTTTTTAACCATAAATGGGTTAATACCCAGTTTTTTCTTCTTCTTTCAAGTTAAACATCATTTTGTCAATGATTTATTACGACGACATATAAGAGCCACATTAAAATAAAAAGTCTGAGCACTACAAGATTAAAGTTGTAATATTTCGAGATTAAAGTCGTCATTTTATGAAAATAAAGCTGTATCTTAAATTCCCAGTGAAAGCAACTATCACTGATAGCCCTGAAGTCAACCACTTCCTGCCAGTTCCTCCTCCACAAAAGAGGCTGTTTGATCCAAATCAGTCTGGTTCTTTAGTCGGAACAAACGCAAACATCTGCAAAGTGGCTTTAAAGTCCTTAAACTGATACCAGCGTGGTGATGATGGGCCAAATGGTTCAGTATTTCACCATGTGTGAAACCTAAAGAGAAGTACTGTATAGTCTCACTAAATGCACACAAGATCCTGTTTGTAATTCAATTTTATTCTCATAAATTTATGACTTTAATCTCGAAATATTAGGACTTTAATCTCGTAGTGCCCAGATTTGTATTTTTATTTTCATGTGGCAGTGATACGTCGTCGTGGGTAATAGTATGTACTAGTATGGTTTTATTAGCTGTTTGACATCATTGTTGCCATATTACTTTACATTGTACTGAATCACTTGTGAGCTGTATAAAATATCTGAATGTCAAACTGCTTTGCACATGAAACTAAATATTTCTTAACATCATCTTATTACATTCGAGTCCCTCTCTTCTCTTTGTCTCTTACACAAACACACGTTGACACTTTTATCATGTTAGTTTTTTTTCCTCTACAGAGCCTGAAACATTAACCCTCAAGTTTCCTCTTGTCTCAACTTTCTCTATACCTCCACACATTGTGGATGGATACTTTAATTTAGACTTTTGTCTGATGAAGAAATAATTATTTCTCTCTGTCCTTCCTCTGCGTAGTTCTCCTACTTAGAGAAACTTCTGTTGGTCCATGGAGCCTGGAGCTACAACCGTGTCACCAAGTGCATCCTCTACTGCTTCTATAAGAACGTGGTCCTCTACATTATCGAGGTACAAGGTTCCCCATGCCACTTCATGTGGGGTTTATATGGGCACGCACACACACACACACACACACACACACACACACACACACACACACACACACACACACACACACACACACACACACACACACACACACACACACACACACACAGCTACATGAACAGAGGCATTTTGCAGCTGTTTGTCGACAAGGCTGACAGTGATGGACGAGGTGGCCTTCTGGTGTCTGCTTTCTGTCTCTCTTACACACACACACACACACACACACACACACACACACACACACACACACACAGAGACACACATACACACACTTGACAAAAAACCTTGTCTCTCAATCATCAGGGTTGAGAGCTTGCCTCCAAACGGTGTGTTTGTGTGTGTGTGTGTGTTAAATGAGTTTAAACAGAATGTCTTCAACACAAACACATTTTATAGCTTTTAAAATGATTTAATGGAAGGAGGAGTGAGTTTCCGTGTGTGTTAAAGGAACACTTTGGATGCCATTCGGCCAGTTGTTGGGATTTACATGTGCTGACACCCCACCCTGCCCTTAAGTCAGATTTTAAGGATGCCAGCAGGTGCAGATCCCTAGGAGAACTTTGCTTTGTCTACGTGTGTGTGTGTGTGTGTGCTGTAAATGTGTACATATTATTCTTGTATGTCATTTATATATCTTCTTTCTTTTCTACAAATTTATTTTTTATATACACAGATAGTTAAGAATATAGCCTCTAAATATGACATAAGACCACTGAACTCATTGTTACTTTAAACTACTAGAATCTCTGATTATAGAATATTTTTTGGCAAATGAAGAGTCAAGTCGAAATGTCGACAAATAAAGTGGAGATTAAAGTTGAAATTTTGAGATTAAAGTCAAAAAGATGAAATTTCGAGAAAAAAAACTCAAAATTGTGATAAATCTCACTATATTGTATTTTGAGTTAAATTTCAACTTTAATGCTGTGTTTTAGACTTTAATCTCCACATTATATTTCAATTTTATTCTCGAAGTTTTGACTTTATTCTTGATTTGCCCAAAAAAATTTTCTCCATCAAAATTGGCCCTAATCCACTTGTGTACTCGGACAACTAAAGCCAACCCAAACATTCTCTTGTGAGATCTTAACTCATTGTATATCTGCTATTCTGACTCGCATCCAAATACAATAGTTTACCAAATATAGTGAGTGTAGTTGTGTTTGTGTGACTGTGGGCCAAAGGTTGGAGACTGTCTCTGTCCTCTAAGTGGAGTCGGTGTATTTGAGGCTTGAGTGAGTGTGTGAGTGTTTTTTTTTTTTTTGTGTATCTGACCTCACCCTGAGGCTGTAAGCTGCACTGTATGTCCCAGGAATGCCACAACTCCCAGTAGTGGCCCCAAACATTTTCTTTATCTGCCCCTCAGATCAGCCAGGGTCTGCAGTGTGTGTGTGTTACTACAATAACTTCTGTAGGGTAACTTCAAGAGGAAAGGATGCTAATAGAAATGTGCCTATTAATAGAGGTGTAGAAAGTGAAGTTATTGCATTAGGATAATCTGTCTGACTGCATTATAACAAAAATTACGTGTAGTGTTATGCCTCTTTTAATGACACGTCATTGCGTAGCCCCTTAATCAGTGACACTCAGCTTCTGTTCCTCTCACCTCCTCTAATCGCTCTTTTTTGTGTTTCTAGCTGTGGTTTGCTTTTGTGAATGGATTTTCTGGTCAGATCCTCTTTGAGCGTTGGTGCATAGGCCTCTACAATGTGGTGAGTGACTTTAGCTTTCACTTTAGCTTTTTAGCATGCACCGTGTGTTTTCTTAGGAGTTTCTTTCTTATAATTATGTATTCCTTTCTACAGATCTGTGAAGTTGTTCTCATGTTATTTTTTTCCAAGGATGTCTTGATAGAACACTTACACCGTGCCTTATATATCTATATATATATATATATATAACAGAAACCCTTGGACTTTCTGTGCAAGGTTACATCATAAGCTTTCTTCTCGTAGTCTGATTTACACTCATTCCTACAACTCCTGCAAATGCAGCTTTAGATAAAAACTGGACCGTTTCAGCTCTAAATGGAGATTAATGTTTATCTAACGTGAGAATAAATCCTGATAGTTTCTAGTCATGGGGAAAAAAAATGTGAAGTCTCACTTTTTCTGGCCTGGTCAAATTGAATGGACTTTAATAAAGAGTTATCACTCTTTCTGGGTCGTATTTAATGCTATGAGTCTTTGCTGTAAACCAGCGATGTTTGCATGAACATCACTGCTAATGCAAAGGTATGCTGGGATGAGGCTGAAGGATATATTCAAATTGATTTTGTAACTTCATTAACAGTTTGAAAACATGTTAAAATTCTTACCTTACCTAACATTAATTAACATACCAGTTCATTATGGTTAAGTAATACTTATGAGGGACTCTAATACATTTATTCAGGTTTTTGTCAAGTTGCTTATGTTACGTAACACCTTACTTAATAAATACCATAAGTAAATGATTATTAGGTTACTACGTTTTCAGTAATATATTAATTAATGCATATTAAGTATGCATACACGGGGATACCTAATTGCATTATGTAACCTTTATTAATGTATTTTTTGATTGACTCTGTGCAGTAGACATGAACTAACTGCTTATTAATGCATTTAGTTGTTAGTTTATGTTAGGTAATATAATTAATAATATATTGTTTACTGTTATTAAATTAATAATACATAATTCCATATTACTATATATTGCTTTTAACTGGCATTAATTAAGGGACCCTTATTGTGAAGTGTTACTGAAATTCCATTCAATACACTAAAAAAGAATGTCATTCTAGTCATAGTTTTAGTCATCTTGCTTTCGTTCCCATTTAGTCTCAGTCTAGTTTTAGGCAGGGAAAATGTTAGTCGACAAATCTAACAGTTTCTCCTGCAAAAAACTAGACTGAGACAAATTGCAAACAAAAGCAAAATGATTAAAACTATGAACAGAAACACATTTTCTTTTTAATAATAAGGACGAAAAATGCCCTTGAACGCTAAAAATTCATCCAAACTAATTGTCATTGGTTAATTTTGAGGAGCTTATCATAAGTTAAAGGCTTTACAGTGAGTCATCATGACTCACTACAAACACGTCTTTCTGCTGTCTGTTGCAGATATTTACTGCGCTGCCTCCCTTCACGCTTGGGATCGTGGACCGGCCGTGCAGCCAGCAGAACATGCTTCGTTTCCCACAGCTGTACAGAATCACCCAGAATGCAGAGGGCTTCAACACCAAGGTGGGAAAACAGCAGCAATCAAATCTAAGCTGCGTCCGACGCTCGTCTTCTGTAACATCAAACCCTCAGCACTTTAGGACCGATGACTGACCCACTAAGTAAATAAGCATAGCGTGGACACTTGGGTGTTTCCATGGTAACCTGTAATGTGATTCATGGTGGCAGAAGAAGGAAGCCCTTCATTTTAAAGGAGAAGGTGGCATCTTTGCTCAAGTGTGTGTGTGCGTGTGTGTGTGTGTGTGAGAGAGAGCGAGAGACTGGGCCATCCAAAGTACTGTACACAAACACGCGCACACTCAAACAGTGGAAGGTGTGTGTGCCATTGAGTACAGTGTGTTTTGAGGTGTGTGGGAGCAAGGGATGCCGTGTATGAGCTTTGGCACTCGTTTGCACCAGCATGTTTTCCTCTATTTTCTCCTCATCTTGCACGTTTTCTTTCGTCTTCCATCCGTCAGGTTTTTTGGGGGCACTGCATCAATGCACTGATTCATTCAATTATCCTCTTCTGGTTACCACTCAAGATGCTGGAGCACGGTAAGGGATGGAGTCGAGCAATTATCTTCAATTTGAAAAGTTTTTGTTGACACATTGATGTCCTGACGTGTGTCTGTGCGTGTTTTCCACAGACTCTCCCTTCAGTAACGGTCAAGGAAACGACTACCTCTTTGCAGGAAATATGGTCTACACTGTAAGCATCCTTTCTGTAATGTTTCTCTTTGCATTTTGTGTCTATATTTGCATATTTGTGTACACTTGGCTCTGTACATCCTCCAAGTCTCCAGTCAATCTTGTCTCGTCTAGCCAGCCCGTCTCCTTTTTACATTCATCTATTCTCACTCCCTGCAGGCTTGTCTGAATGTCAGCACTTTTAATCTGTTGTTTTGTGTAGATTGTGGTAAGCTGGAGCGATCCAGTGTGTTTTAGCAGACATTGCTGAGTTTACTGTGTACCATTAAGGGTATTTATCGCCACAGTTGCCAGCGAGCTAATCCGTTTTCTCTTTTTCTGTGTGTGTTTGTGTAGTACGTGGTGGTCACAGTATGCCTGAAAGCTGGAATGGAGACGACTGCTTGGACCAAGGTGAGGAACATTAATGCACTGCATACTTATAGCACCACAAAATGTGCTTTATACTGCAGCTTTCAGATTAAATATAATTGTCTTTCAGTTGAGCTTTCTTTTGTCATTTGGGTTGAGTATCAATGTTACCTTGATTTTGAAGAAGGTTTTTTTCAGACTGAAGTTCATTTAATAAGAATAGGTATATTTGTTATGATGCAGCTGCAAAGACTGCTCCAAATAATTAGGTGTAAGCCTGTATCAGCCAATAGAAACCAAAAAAAAACCTCTTGCCACTACATATCTGCCACAAATTCAGATTCTTCACTCCAGCGACTCTAATTACAGTGAATGTCTTGCTAACAGACCGTATGCAAAACTAGATGGTATCTAAAACCTGCAGCCAATCCAGCATTCTCACCATGTTATCAACAGATAGTGGATACAGTCATGTAAAGCCACAAAATTTGTAAAATATTTATGTCACACTATGGCTTAAAATACTTAAAATACTTAAATAATACTTAAATGATATTAAAACTGAAAAATTCCTGCTGGCTTCATCAGTAGGTGAGGTTGGAGTGAGGGCAGCTTCAGCAATGATGCAGATACTTGTAGGTTTTTTTCCCATGTGACCCAGAGACAGGCGGGACAGGCCACCTCTGTGCCCTCAGCTGTCCACACAACAGCCCTGCAGTAATGAAGCAGAGTCCTGCAGGCATTCACACAGTGTCCACTTTCAGCAGATCACAGAGAGTGGGGTGAAGACAGGGAAAGGTTGTCTATATTGGGACGAATTGTATGTAAACCATCTGACCTCATGTTGTCTCTCTTTTCTGTCTCTTAATCTCCATCCCTTTTTCACCCTCCTCCTCTGCTGTAGTTCTCCCACCTGGCGGTTTGGGGCAGCATGGTGCTGTGGATGCTCTTCTTCGCTGTTTACTCCACCATCTGGCCCACCTTCCCTATTGCTCCTGACATGCTGGGCCAGGCAAGTCTCTGTCTGTGAACACATGTCACTCATCTCAATAACAGGCTGATGGAGGGGTCTTAAAAGTCATCCCCTCCCTTCTTGGTTGCTGTGCATGGCGCCTACGCGACCCACCTCCTGGGTGTTCCGCATCAGCCCCCTGCAGCCCCTCACCAGGCGTCCCGCACCTGCTGCGTGTCACCCGAGCTCTGGGCTTTTACTGCCCTCTGTGGAGGTGTTGACTCAGGAGGGTGGGCCACCGCCGCTGCTGCTGCTGCTGTGGGTGATGAGGGTGAAGCGGGCGCCAGAGGAATGTCTGTAGGATTTCTTAATTAGGATAGTGATTTCAGAGGCCAGGCTGAGACCAGGTGCCCCACTGAGTGGGAAGTAGAAGAGAATAGGAGCGTCTCAGCTCCCCTCTGCCCATTAATTCAATTTGTGTCAGAAATCTGGAATGCGGTCAAATATCTCTGCAGCTGCTGTGTTTAACTGGAGAATGGTCAGATACACTCAGCCATCCCCCTCATCCAGTCTCTATCATCCCCTCCTAACTGCCCTATTACTTCTCTTATTTCCCTCTGCTCCTGCTATCTGTACTTCCATCTGTCCACAGGGGGAAAGAGGATGGAAAAACGCTGTGTGCATCAGCTCAGAATAACTGTGGGAGACACTCGTAGGGTTTTGCGTTGGCTGAAAAACTGGGAAACCATCCTCTGAATTCATTCAAAAGTGTGTAACAGCCTAATTCCCTCTGTTCTGTTCTGGATGTTACACAGATTAACCATTTGTAAATGTTGGTACGAGGCCAGCTGTGAGGTCTCTGCTTTGGTTGTGATTCCAGCTGTCTGATACATTTTCCCTGTTTTTCCTCCTCTGGGAAGTAAAAGCCTCATTTTTAAATGCAGAATCGAAAAAACACATTGTTTGGACGATCAAGCATAGTAGATTTTAATCGAGCAAAGGGAGATCTAGATGTGAAGCCACAGAAGCTTTGTTGGGTAATAGGAACAAAGAGGGTGGTTTATGCTAACAGGCAAGGACAGAAGAAGCAGACTGTGATGATGAAAGGAAGATGTGGAAAAAGTGAGGTTGGAATGAAAGCAGAGGTAGACGGACGCATTGAGACAGTGCTCGGATGGTTGATTAATTGGAGGAGGCAGACTGAAAAAAGAGGGGTCAAGGGTCAGCCGACGTGCCTGCAGCTGGTTTGCACAGGCCGGTAGTGAAGCGTCTGTAGTTACACGTCTGACTCTCGTTGTAAAAAGGTCCTGACAGAGAAGTCTGGCCCACTCACTGCCCGTTGGCTCGCCCCACTCCGTGACGTTAGCAGACGAGTTCCTCGGCGCAGACAAAAAAATGACTCAATCCTGAGTTTGAAGTAATGTATGAGGGAAAATGAAAGAAGCCTGTGTTGTTTCTGCAGGCTGGCAAAGTGATGCAGTGCTGGTATTTCTGGCTGGGTCTGATCCTGGTCCCCACCGCCTGTTTACTCAAAGACTTCGCTTGGACGGCGTAAGTTAAATGCATATAATGTAAATACATTACATTTTTAGACGGAGGCTATCTAAATCTGTCGACATGTTTATGTAATCTGAATCACGTCCATGTCAACACTTACGCATTTTATGCGCGTTATGAGTTACACATGTCAGCTTTTCTCTGTGAGGCCTGATGAGGTTTTTTTTTTTCTTCTTCTGCTGCACAGAATGCGTCGCACAGTGAGGAAGTCTCTGCTAGAGGAGGTGCAGGAGTTGGAGGCACGAGCCGTCGACCCCGGCGCAGCTGTGCTTCGAGACGCCAGCGGACGCAGGTACGTCAACACGGCAAAGGTCATTAAATTAACGTTACATTTATTTTCTTTTAATTTCTTGATTTTAAGTGTATTTTTAGGGTTAATGAAACTATTGCAGGTTCAGTGTGAATCCACCCCTTTATTAACAAGTATTATTTTTCATTATTTGTTGATTTATTTCTCATTGCGGTGACATCCACAGGGCTGAGGCCAAGTCTGAGGTCGCATAGAGTCAGATGTGCTCACAGAGGTAGTCTCTGGGTTTGCACTGTCCCACTGTGTGAACTCTGACCTCATCAGAAACTGCTTTACACCGATTCCTGCATGTTTCCCTTTAGTTTTTCCTCCATTAAATCCTCATTGACTTTCTGTCTCTTCTGTTTTTGTTTCCTTTCTTTTTGTGACTCGTGTTTCTTCTCAGATGGATCAATTTGAACTGCTGTAAAGACCTGGTGTGTGTACTGTAGCTACTCAGGCTGTGGCTTAGCAGTGTGTGTGTGTGTGTGTGTGTGTGGTGTAAATGTAGACCTGTATTGAGTATTGTAGAAATGTGATTGATTAAATCTACAGATATTTATACTTTATCACTTTAAACTAAAATAGAAAGAACAACTTTATAGCAGTGCCGTTTAGAGAGAGAGTTGCAACAAAAATGGTTGATTGTCACGTGATTCATGTTGACTCAAATAGTTCCCAGAAGTTATTGGTGGGCAATTTGAATCCATTGATTCCGAGTGACTCCAATAACTGCATTGATTTACAATATTTATACAGTACACCGTCAAATGTATGTGTATATACAATATATGTTTAAGTAGTTCCATAAATATATTTTTTTTCCCTAATGTAAATTTGTTTTAAAGATTGGTGTAAACAGCTAGTTTACCTGCTTTTTTGACGTAGTTAAGGCCAACATTAATTTGTTTAAAAAACGTGTTGATATGTATTGTTTACAGGATGTATTGCTTAAACTTGTATGATATTAAGAGCAATCACATTCCAATGTTTGTTGACATACCAATAGCCATACAACGTCTATGCATACAACCAACTTCTATTTAGAAGGGGGGGGTGTTACAAAATTCATATTAGTTTGTTTTCTTCCATTTCAGTGATCCAATGATAATTTAGGGCCTATGTAATCTTAATGATTTAATGTCATTTTTGACTTTCAGACAGTTCACATCAGAGCCCTTGAAAGAGTTCTAGGACAGACTGGGACAAAAAGAGTCTGTCAGGTGACGATCAATAATCGTCACCTGACAGCACAACGGGTCAGAGGAGGACTAGCATCAACAGCATGACAATGTTGTGTTGTCCAGGAAATCAATTTCAAATACATTGAATTAAATCTTTCTGTTTACAATTTGTATGCAACCCTGCCCCTCGTAATACGATATACTGTATACTTTAATACATAATATTTACAAATTCAGAATAACTTCACTGTCGACTTTTTTTTTTTGCAAAAGGCAGAAATATATTTTTGGCTTACATGTACCGAAATCTGAAAAAGGGGGTCATTAACAAACACACCACATTCACAGGACACATTGAAAACACATTTATTGTGTTTATACATATATAAAAATGGACATTAGATTTTTACTATGCACTTACGTACCAAGATGAATTCATTAAATAAATGCCTGTCATGCAGTTTATCTGTGCCTTTCATACGTGGTGTCCTTGCATGTAGTCGCCACCATGGTTTTCTGTGCTGCATGGGGATGCTCCAATTGCTCCGTAAAAGGAGTGTAAATGTATGGCTTTCCAACCGAACCAGAGAGGAGAAAGTTAGCCACAGTCAACAGGAGCAATCGCAAAATAAATCAGGATCATAAGAATAAAAAAATCTGTGAGGTGATCATATTTAAACACTTCGTTTGCACTTTTTCAACACAACTGAAAAGCTTACTGTTTGATTTAAAAAAAAAAAAAATAAACAAAAATAAAAATAATTTAAAAAAAAAAGATATGTAGCCTATGTGGGTGGATAAATCTGAGTTGTGTGTGTGAAGTAAACGCTGTGTATCTGCTAATGATTTCTTAATGTACTAGTTTAGCGGGGGATAATCCACTAACATGCTTTAATACAGTGAGTTTTTCAACCACTGTTCCGCGGCACTCTTGTGTGCCGTGAGACATTGTCAGGTGTGCCGTGGGAAATTATTCAATTTTATCTAATTGTTCTTGTGACGGAGTGGCTGTAAACACCTTGCCACATCCCACAGTGCACTTCTGTCTCTCTCTCGCTCCGCGCTGCGGGTGTGAAAATGGTGGGCGCTTAGTGTTTGTGGAGCATGCGCTGACAGACTGTGCCTTGTTTCCCCTGAGTTTCCCAGCTTTAGTAGTGCATTTAACGGGCACGGTCGATGTCTACTCACTTCACCTGTAGCTCTCCTGTGTACCACCTCTGTGTGTGGACGTGGGGGTTAAACCGGACCATTTCCGGAAAGCCCATTAAATAGCATATATTGGCGCGCATGTAAAACCATGTGATATGGACTGAACTATTTTCCAGGTTAATGTGATTATACGATTTATTTGTGCTGTTTAGATTTCATTTAAGAGGATGGAGATAGTTTTTGTTATTTTGTCCCATGTGTATTTTTAAAGAATATATATATATATATATTTTTGATTTGATTAAAAACCCTTATAAGAATTACTACAAATTGTTATTGCAATTTTTATTGGGAAAAAAAAAAATGAAATATCATCAAAACTGTTTTCTTTTTGTTTATTTAATTAACTTTTAATTATTTAACTTTTTTTACATTTTCGGTTGGTGGTGTGCCTTGCGATTTTTTTTTTCGATGAAAAGATGCACCTTGGCTAAAAAAAAGGTTGAAAAACATTGCTTTAATGCACGTTAATGGGTTTAGATACGCTGATAATTATAATCATAGTATCTAATATGATTTTTTATGCATCTTATCATTCAAAAGTGCATCATAAACCGTCTACTCCGCTCTAGCTCTATTGCGCTGCAATAGTCAACTGCTCACTTCCCAGAACTATTGAGGCTCCATGAACCACTATTGCTGTAAAAAAAAAAAAAAAAAAAAGTCCATTGGCACTTACAAAGTTCTCACAACACTCTCTTTGAACGGCTCTGCTTTACAGAAGTGTCACCAAACCAAGTGGATTTTCAAAATAAATGTTTTGACTTTCACGATCTGAAAAGGAACAAGTCACAGATGTTAGTATTTTAGAAAGTAACTTATTTACTAATATTGTTACAAGAACGGCTGCCCTAACATGTATAACATTTATAGCTTGACGTGTAAAATAATCTGTATAAAGAAACAGAAAGACCTACTATGATCACAATGGTTACAATAGGCCGTTAATGGGTTGAATAGCATTTTATCATCCAACCTTAAAATGAGCTTTGTTTGTGTTGGTTAATGTAGCAGCAAATCTTTGTTATGGGAAAGAAGTCCGAGGCCAGCAACATATAGTGCTTTAACAGTTGTAATATAAATGTGAAACACATCACAAGTGAACACATTCCCAGAGTTCAACCAGCCGTTTCTCTCAACAAATACAAACATCCATGAGAAAATCATACTTTCTGCATTCCTGCAGTATTTAAATATACATTACATCCTCCAGGTACGGCCCTACAATGATGAATAAGAGGAAACTTCCTCAAATTATATGTTTATTCTTTATTTACACAGGACATCTCCAATCCAAGTTAAGCAATGAGTTTAAAATCAGTGGGTGAGGCAAACTGAGTGGCTTCAGGTCTTTCTTGAGTGCCCTTAAAGTCGATGGAGAAGATTCGAAAAAGTCATTTTTTGCCACATTTTGTTGGGCTTGTAGGGAAAAGAAAGGATGGTTCAGTTCAGTCAGAGGTTGTGTATGAAGGATGGATTTCAGATGCCGACGATTTAACCAGAGAATGCAAATAATTAAATTCACAGTAACAGAGACAGACACAGTCTTCCTATCCAACATTAACGACTCCAACAGATATTTTGAGTGCGAGCTCAGATCAAAAATATAATGTTAAAGCGAAGTAAGAATAAGCTTTTGAGCCATGTATAAAAAGGAAACCACACATAACTCCTTAAAGCTGCTGGAGACGATGTACCCATAGTTCATCCAAAGATGGTTCTCATCCACTACTGATGCCAGTGTGACCCCAAAAACACTGGCAAGGGGACATTTTTGTTGTTTTTACAGATTGGAAGTTCTTGACAAAACAATGTTGATACTTTAGCTTACACAGAAACAACCAGAAAATCTTGACTGCATATCACGGTAAAATCAATATACAAAGGAGAACAAAAACAAAAAGCAACAAGCGAATCACTCTCTTTCTTGTCTCGAATCACAATAAATTGTTCATTTGTTTGTTTATTAGGATCCCCATTTAGCTCCAGCATAAGCTATCTGCTATTCTTCCTGAGGTCCACAAATTACACATTGACAATACAATGAAAATAATAATCACATTACACCTACAAAACAGACATTTTAACAAATACAACTCAAATAAAATCAATAACAGACATAAATACTCTGAAGCATTAGAATTAGTGTTTGTCACTAAAGTTTTTTAATAAATAATGTCTCACTAGAAACACTTCATGAAAAAACTTTTCTGCTTCTGCACCATCTTTGCATTTTTCTACAAGACTCCAAATCCCACAATGCAATGCACAAAACTTTTCCAAAGTTCAAGTCACATGACAGTTTGTCAACAAACCAATTTCTACTTTTCGGTGAATCCTCGCATTTTTCTCCCCTTGATCTGTATTTTTTAGAAATGTTAGTTATCGTCCAAAGCAGCTTTAATTATCTTTAAAAGCTCTGCCCAGCAGAGCAACATGGAAGAGAGAACATCTGTGTTGGTAGTTCCTGAGTAGATCCTGGTGTCGTCATGAAAGGAAAGAGAAGGTGGAGATCAGCGATGTCTCGAGGGAAACGTTCAAACAGAGCACATCCTCAGGCTGTTATTAATCGTGAGAGAAACATCACAGGAGGGGAAAAGAGGGCTTAAGTCATGCGTGAGTGGTGCGATGGTTTGTCTAGCCGCTGCTCCGTCTTCTGTCATTCACTCAGTGCAGCCATCCATCCTAACGACGGCGTTTAATGGGCCAAAAACCTCAGAGCCACATTTTTTTTCCCCTCCTGAAGGTTTCCAGCGGTCGTTTGCAGTTTAAAAGATTTCCTCTCTGCTTCAGCTCCAAGTTTTAGCCTTGTGAGACCTGGCTGCTCACCACAACCATCATCACCACTTTGAGCCAGAGAAAACTCATGTGTGTGTGAATTGAAAGATAATCTCGCGAAATCTTGTGTTTTGAATTAAACTCGCAACCCTTCAATTTCCAACATGGCAGCCAGTAGCTAACATTCACATCCAAAGCCGGTGGGGGGGGGTTGTGGCCGTGGCCGTGATGACGCTGACGATGCCAGGAGAGAAACACACAAACTGAATAATTTTGCGCGCATTCGTGCATCTGTGTGAAATACCTGGAAAGGACTTTGTTGTTTTTGGTCAGCGGAGGAGAGGAGTGCAGACGGCGTGTGGTCCCTGAACAGAGGATCCAGTCTTCATTTTAGAACAGGGCGAGTTCAGAGTGAAGGAGTGGTCGGAGGGTGAGGGACGCTTTACTGCGGGTGTTCTGTTTACGGCTCAGTGTCAGGAGAAAAACGGCTGTCAGAGACGGTCAGTGTCAAAACGACTTCCTCTGAATAATCAAACCCTGAATCCATGTAGGACTGTAGGAGGACATGTTGATCTGAGTGTTTCCATGTTTATCTGGGAAGGTGAAACTTTCCCCTCCACAAACAAACTTGTAATACTTTAGTCGCTTGTGTTTCATAGCTAGATATTTATAAATCTGTCATTTAGTGTTCACGTCTTTCCTGAAGCTGCGGTTTGACTTTTTGTGTTTTTTTTTTTTCTTTCCCAGTCTCAACGAACGTGCCCATCTCCTGACAAGAGTCTTTAGGAAAACACCTTCAAGCGTGGGACGCTCCAACTCTGTGCAGCAGACTGTGTCACGTGAGTGTCGAGCTTTTACAGGGAAACTGATGGTGAAAATGATGAATTTCAGAGATGAGTTGTTCCAACGTAAGCTCCCTCTGTCATTAATGAACACAGTGAACAGTAACGGTCCTAGGCAGCTTCCCTGTACCTTATGTAATCATCAAACATATTACAGAAATCCTTTACCTCAGAAGTCTAGTATAAAGGTCTAGATGAAGCAGAGTTGTGGACTCAAGTCACATGACTTGGACTTGAGACATGAATTTGATGACTTTAGACTCAACAAAATGTAAAGAGACTTGCGACTCGTCTTGGACTTGAGCCTTGTGACATGGAAGGACTTCCTACTTTCCCCCAAAGCCAAACATGTTGCTGTATACCGGTCTAGCCATGTTTGTGTGTGTGTGTGTCTTCATATGAGGAGTGGGTTTGTAGGTGGGGAGGTGGTGTTGTCAGCACAATATCCAATCAAATAAGACGCACGTCGTTTTTAAAGGGATAGTTCGCCTATTTAAGACATGACGTTGTATGCAATCCTCACCAGCACTATAGTGCATACACATTGTCTCACTCAGTGGTCACCTCCCTGGTCCGAGTTCTGGCCGCTTGAAGTTGTTCAAGAAAGTAGTCCCGGTTAGTTTCCGGGGCCACAAAACTGTGCGTTTTTAATAGAAAAAAATATATGCGTTTGAAAGCTTGATTCATTTACATCACAAAACCGCCCACAAAAAAAATTCATACCTCCAGTTTTAATCGGCACTATTTTCTCTTCCGTTTCCATCAATCCGCGCTGACGTTGACGGCATGTTCCGATAATAGGGTTTACACACTCTAATAGCAACGACGGAAGACTATGAAGTAATAAAAAAAAAATTAGTTGTAGTATGCAAAACATGCGCTTCAGAGATCACGGACGGAGAAGCAACAACTTCTAACTTCATTTGTCATTTAAAGCACATGTATGAAAGCAAAAAATACAACTAAAACTTTTCAAATCAAAGTCAGTTTTATAGGTCATCAATATTAAGAAAAAGTTTTAGTTTCCTGTCAGATGACTTTTCTCGGCCAGTTCTCTTCAGCACGCCAGATTCTATTTACAAAAACTGCAGTTTTACTTTGCAGCATACAGCCGCAGTTCTGTTTTTTTTTGCCTCGTTTGGGCCGTTTTTTTAATTTTATTTATTCACAACTAAGCTGAACGATCACTAAACACACGAAATAACGCAAAGAAACATAATTATTGAAGCAAAAGTTAAGCATTAATTTCAGTGTGGTGCAAGGTAAAATTGCTGTTTTGTCAAGGGATTTTTACGTTGGGTTTATGAACTTATTCATTATGAAATAATAACATTAATTATAAATAACTGACAAATATACTACCATTATTTGTGATAGTTTGTTCAATTTAATGTGTAATTTGCCAGGATTTATGGGGCAATCGGGGCAGGTTTTTTATATTATTATTAGTGATAAAAGAAAATATAGTCTTAACATAATTTTTAATAATAATTTTTCTAATGTGAAGAATTTTAACATGTGAAAAGAACATTAAAAATGATCAATAAATATAGACGATTAAAGCATACATAGTGTTTGTAAATATTATTACTCTGTTGTTAAACGGACTTGAAACTCAAGTGGTAGGACTTGGGTCTTGACTTAGGACTTGAGGGTAAGGACTTGAGACTTACTTATTACTTGCAAAACAATGACTTGGTCCCTCCTCTGAGATAGTAATGATTCCACTAATGAATAAACCATCACTTTTAAATCAAAGACTTTGTTCATTTTAGTTTAAGTTGTAAGTTAACTCTCTCTCTGCAGACGGCTACGCCTTCTCTCAGGAGGAACACGGCGTGGTGTCCCAATCTCAGGTGGTGCGCTCCTATGACACCACCCGCCAGCGCCCCAGCATCTAGCCCCCCCCCCCCCCCCCCCCCACCCCACCCATGAACAAGGCTTGGGCTCACCCTAGCAAAAGTTGTCCGGGTGACAGACTGCAGTGACGCCCCTCACGTCGGGTGGCCGCCCCTTTGTTGCGGCCTTATCGGAACTGTGACGTGCGTCTTCAGGGTCAAACATGGGGGTCGTCGTTGGACCCGGGTGAACGGAACACGTTATTTAAACACAACTAACGCTGCACAGGCATGAGCAATCATATCCATGCACAGCTGGGACGGGCTGGACTCAAACTGCTACTCGCTCCTGTAGAACCTGCCCCCCCACCCCCCCCCCCCCTCCCACGGGACCGTTTTTTTTTTTTTTTTTTTTTGCCTGTGCCGCCGTGTGTTGGAGTGTGCGTGTAAGTTCCAGTGCGTCTGTATCTGCCTGTGCATGCATGTCTGCACGCCATGGTGCTCCCGTGTTTGTGTGCATGTCCACGTGTGTCCGCTTCTCCATCATCTCCCACTCACGCGGCGCCTCAAGCTCATCTGTCATCACACGCCGACGCAGAACGGGGACGTCAAAATAAACGCACAAACGCTCTCATACATCCAGACGCAGAGAAGTGGAGGGAGGAGGAGGAGAGCAACGTGTTGACTGAGAGGTCCTGCATCGAGCCGCAGAGATGTTACTGAGGTAGAACTGAACCATCGCCCCGCTGAAGCCCCTCCCACCACATCCATATCTGCTCATCTCATAGCTGATCTGCAGCCGCCATGTCTGTTGTCTTCTGCAGCTGATCCCCTCATCTTTAAAAAAAAAGAAAAATTAACTTTTTCCTATTTCATTTTTGCTATTCCGACTGCTCCTGTGATTCCTGATGCTAACTGGCTAGCTTCCACAGCATGCCTAGCATCAGCAATTTCTTCCTCAGTTATGTTGGATTTTCACTTTAACCAGACTGAGTTTTTTTTTTTTATATCACTGAAGTTGACGTGTGTTTATTTTTCCTTTTACACAAGGCCTGTTTTTGTACTCATGTTGTAGAGGAAGCATTATACTTGAACTGGTCCAAATAGACATCCAGACGGGATTGGACTAAGACTTCTGTTTATCTGGGATTTGTCTGAGTGTCCATTGTATGTGTGTTCTGTGCTTAAGACACTCTGGTTTCAGGAATGCAAGTGTGTGAGGGGTTGGGAGAAAGTGCGGGGAGCGGGGAGTCCATCCAGGTCCTTATCATTAAATCTAACCAAATCCCAGCCTGATCTCATGACTTTTTGTGGTTTGTTTCGAGAAGCTGTAGAGTTCCGCTCACCATGAACAGTGTTGGAGCAGATGTAGCTCCAGGGAAGTTGGTTTCATTCTAAAATTAAAGCAAAAAAAAAAAAAAAAATACGGATGGAAAGGCGAGTTTGATTCTCTCACGCTCCCTTTCAAACTCAGGAGAGTCGCTGCAGATGGAATATTAGCAAATTAATTTATCCCACCACCTATAAGCCCCACTTCCACCCACCTTCCTGGATGTGTCCCAGTCCAAACCAGCTACAGCTGCTGCAGTATGGAGAATCCATCGGGCCAGGAGCAGAAGTCAGAGAGCCGTTTGTGCTTTTCAAGTCCTCCCCTGTGGCTTTCCAATGGCTCCGCTCCACTTTCCACATTATACTAGAGTCGACTTTTTCAAAGCAGAGGGCCAAACCTGGGCCTCCTCCACACCGTGGGCTTAAACTCTCCATTGTTGTGGCTGCTGATTTCCTGTCTTGTGTGTGGCAGCTATTTGCTCTGTGTCCAATGTGGGAGGTCGAGCTGTCTGTGGATGTGTGTTATGTTCCTATTAACTAAAGTATGTGTGTCTTTGTCTGCATTTTAAGGGGATTACAGCCACTGTTCAATACACACACACACACACACGGACGTTCTTACTGGTAAACCATTAGTGTTAATTTGATATAGTTTTAGTCAAAGCTTTTTTGACTAAAATGCAACATAGTTTTAGTCAAAATTCAGTTGTGTTTGGGTGCCAAAATAGGAGGAGTAACGTTAATGGACGAAAATGAAAGTTTTATAGGATTCCAGCAGTTACTCAGAAATAACAGACAATTGTGGTTTTGCTTCCAGGCTTAGCCCCGCCCAACAAAATATGTCACAATGTTTACAAACAATCAAAGGGACTATAAATCTGACTAAAATATAAAGCCTGATATTGGGGTTAATGTTTGTAAAATACAGATAGATTTGATTTGATCAACACATCATCAAAGACAATAACCTCCCCTCCTATTGGACCATTTACCAGCTTGTCCCGCCTTCCACACAACAAAAGTATTTTCGATTGATACCTTCCAAAAATGAAACTTGTTCAGATCGGGTTTTGTCTTATGTGAACTTCATAGTTTAGTTTTTGTTAGTAGATGAAAAGTTTTTGAAATCGTATGTTTATTTTTTAATTATTTAGTCTTGTTCAGTGGTTCCCAACCGTTTTCGGGTTGTGACCCTATTTTGACATGACAAATGTCTGGTGACACCAGAGACATTTTTATTTTCAAGGATTAGTTTTTGATCATGTTTATTATTAAAGTGTGTTAGAAATACAGAACAGCCAGGATTAGTGCACAAAGTGCACCACCTCATATGTTTCTGCTGCATTTTTATGCAGATTTAACTAGATTTATATTTGAGAAAGTATAGGATACAGTTATATTTTATTGTGTGATTCAAAATAAATTTTTTACCAGATTTTTTTTTTTTTTTTTTAACTAGACATTTCAGGTGACCCCACGTGGGACGCCGACCCCAAAGTTGAAAATCACGAACACTGCCTCTTGATGTTGACTTCAATTGCAAAATAATAGAAAATTCTGTGTTCAAGTGTTTATTTTTCACTTTCATATGAAAAACAACAATTCATATGACTCAAATATCAAAGCGAGCTGCTCGGATAATTTTCATCATTTTTTTTTTTTCCAAAGGTGCACCCAAGCTGCCCACTGTCCCACAGACATTGTGCTCGGAGGTACGGAAGAGACTGCACTGCACGCTCAGTGGAGCAGCACATTCCTCAGGTTGCATGTTCCTCAGTTAGCAGAGAAGCAAACATTAGTTACAAAATAATAATAACATTCAGCCAATTTGGATTAAAGGACTAATAACTGGCTCTTTTGTGCCATTTAAAGTGGAAAATAATGAATCAGAGCTGCTTTGAAGCTGCCAATGCAATGAAGTGTGTTGGTATCACACACACACACACACATACACACACACTTTTCCTTTGACTGGAAAGAAGTGAAGTGGCAGCTGGCAGGGAGCATTCAATCACACTCACACTTCCAATAAGCCTGAGGTGAATATTGTATTGTTTCCACTCAGGCTTTTTCTGCTTTCTCTCTCTGTGGGTGGTTGGAGGACGGTGTAGTTTTGGGTGGAGCGTCACACTCCTGTGTCCTGTGTTCACTTCATTAGAATTTAAATGGCCTATAGGGGAAACTCTGACTGTGTTTCACATCACACCACCTGCGTTTCCCATCACAGTCACTCACTCCACACACACGTACAGTACAAACATCCATCAGCCCGCTTTCTTTCTCCATACTTAGAAGACAAACACTAACAAACAAGCCGCTCACCGTCCTTCGACAGCACAGATGTGCACATGTGGTCATAGTTTTAGTTGCTCAAATATCCTATTTTCTCATATTGTCTGTTGCTGTAAATCCTCCAGGCATCACTCCCCAACACATAAAGCCAACAAATCTTATTCTCAAACACATCCATTGCAAACACAACCACATGCAGGCTGCAGTGAGCTGTGCCTTGTTACCCAACTGGGCTGCAGAACCCTTCAGATGCACTTTTATCTTTGCATCAAGACAGAGAGATGTTTATGCATTGGTCCAAACCTGTCACAGTACAGCGAGCCAGAAGGCAGCATATTAAACAGACACAGAGCAGAGGAGGGGCTTCTTCATGTGGCGTCAAGGTTCAACTTCAGCAGTGATGGAGTGATCTGCTGTTGGCCTTCATCACACTGTCACTGGAGGGTATTTCTGCTCACAGGCGACACTGGACCCTACAGTGGGAGGAGGGCAGGGGGACTGGAGGGGACGGTAGCCCCCCTGGGTGGGGTCCATGTAGGTGGCAGCGGGGGACACAGCATGGGCATAACCAATGTACTGCGGGTGGAGGAACTGTCCTTGGTGTGGCATGATCTGCGTGGCCTGCTGACAATTAAGCACCGAGAAGTTAGTGGGCATGTTGACAAAGACGCTGGCGTCAGGGGGCAAACAGCAGGAGGCCTGAGCTCTCATCATAGGGGGCGGGGCAGGGCGAGGGGCCGCAGGGGGCGCCGAGGAGCTGGAAGAGGTGGCAGTGCTCGACTGTCGGGATGACGATCCTCTGGAGGTGTTGGCCATCATGGGGATGGTCTCCAGGAGGCGGCCGCTGCTGGTTCCACTTCCTGTGGCCCCCGTGGTGGACAGTTCCTGTTTGGGTCGTAGGCAGCGACAGCAGCACACGGCGACCACTGAGCCAACCAGGATGAAGGCTACGAAGACTGAGCCCACAATCAGGAAGGGCACGTATATGGGCACTGCAAAGCAAGAGTGGGGGGCAATTAAAAAACATTTTCAAAACAGGGTTAGATTATGACAACATCCCCCTACGGAAGTACCAAGTCAGTATATTCTGTGTTCATGATTATAGTCCCTGAAAGAAGATCTAGAATAGATCTATATATTTTATTTGTGTTAAGGTTTCATTTATTCAGAAAACTGTTTTACATAAAATTTTACATTGATTTCTTGACATATTTTGATTGTCAACTGCCAGTCTTCTTCAGAGGCATCTGGTGATCGATTTGATATTTCCTTTGATGTTTCCTTGACTTCGTCTTCTTGGAGTTAGGTTGTTGGGGAATGCAGCCCAAAGCAGGTGGTAAACTCCATCAAAGGCAAAAATGTTGCACCTTTTTGGATGGTGGGAGAAACGCGGAAGTCCAGAAAACATAAAAGCGATCAGCAGATTCCTCTGAAAAAGACTGGCAGTTGAAAGTCGAAACATTTCAGGAGATGAAAGTAAATGTAATCCCTATTTAATCAATAGTTTATTATTTACTTATGTACATCTTTTTTTTTCTTTTCTTTGTTTTAGTTTGTTCTTTTCATTCAATATTCTGGAGCATCTATATATATATATATTAAAAAAAAGCAATTCCCCCAGAGATAAATAAAGTATATCTGATTCTGATTTTTCAAAAGAAGACTGAATTAACTTGCTATAATTATGTTTTATTTGTATTTAATCCTTGTATATCTATTTAATCTTCTATTTACACATCATAACACACACAGACACACACACTCTGCACATCCCTCCCTGCAAAGGCTGTGAACATGGTGGAAACTGAATTTTCCCCAAAACTGAGCAATAAAGCCATGCACATTTGATTTCAACTTCATAGTACCCAAGGAAAAAAATGTAGCTTTGCCACCAAATCCCAGTAATATCAATCAGTTGCTCACATCTGGTCTTTGACCTCCTCAGTTCCCACATGTGAGAGAAGATTAGGTGAAAGTAACAAAAACGAGTCCAAACTGGAGTGGGAGACTGGGTGGAGGCAGGCTTTGGTGAGTCCACAGGGAGTCTCAGGCTCTCATTAGGAGTTATTAACTTTGTTTTGATCACTTTTAATCCTCTGCACCCTACTGTGTCTCCAAGCCTCCACAAACACTGTGTGTGGAACCTGTGCTTGTGTTCATGTGGACGTTTTGCTCGCAAGGGACGAGGACATTCCTGAGCTCGGCTTCCAGATATTTGTGACAAGTGTGTGTGTGTGTGTGTGTTTTTTTTTTCCTTCTTCTGCTATTTATGACTTAAGCCTTTGAAATGAAGTTCCTTGGGTTGAGCTTGAGAGCTTGAGTGCTTGGCGTGTGCTTAGAGAATGGTATTATAAAGTGGTCTGATTTAAAGTCGCTCGATAGCGAGATATCCAAAGCCTTTAAATCAGAGGATGGAGCCAGCTCGTTCTCCCTGACCTTTTCTTTTCCTTTTGTTTGAAACAGCAAATCATGCTCATGCGGCTCCTACAGCTCCACCAATCAGATTACGATATGACCAGTTGAGGCGTTGCTTGAGCTCAGGTAAAAGCTTTGACGTTTTTACACGCACGGATCTCAGTTTCACTCAGTAAATCTAAAATGAGCTGGAGAGTCTTCAGAGGAGAAACTCGATCAACAATTCGTCCACTCTCCAGCTTTCGTACTCTCACAATTTGGCCAAACATCTCAGAGAGACGTGAACATTTTTGGCTGGATGAGGACGGCACCTAACAATGAGGTCACTAATGAGGTGTTCTCCTCATTCCCATGCTCACCGCTCACAAACGCCTCACAAACACAAAAAACCTCCGTGTTACATTATAAGTGATTAGTTGTGTTTTATTGTTCCTGCAGGGTGTCGTTATTTCCCCGCTTTGAATGTGCCCGAGTGTTACGAGGTGGTGTAACTGTACGCCAGAGACCAAGAGGTGGCAACTGGCTCCGGTTTCCTTTTGTCTGTGGTCTCTTTGAAACACAACCGTACCACTTTTAAATCAAACACTTCGAAAATGTATATCAGAAGTGGGCGAGCATTAAATGGATTACTGAGTGAGGTCATTCATTGGCAGACAACCCTGAAGTCCTGGGAACAGATGATATGAGCCAAGGAGTGATGAAACAAACCAGGACCTTGACCCACGTCCTTTCAACGTTAAGTGGTGTGAACTTTGGAGGCCAGCACACCCTCACAGGGAACAGGCTTTAGGAGGAGAATCAGATTCCCAACATACAGGAGCAGGAATGTTACCTAAAGCTCTCTGTCCTCGTTCCTTTGTCCTGCTTTGGTGAACACCAGACTAAGGACTTCTTAGATTCACTAGAACAGTGGTTCTCAAACGGCTCAAGTACCTTTTCTCTTACTTTTGAATGCAAGTCCCTCCTTCTGTCTGACTACATTTTGATCAGAATTCTGTGAAAAAAAACATCTGTAGAGCATAATAATGGCATAAATGAGTGAGATTTTAAAGAATCAATTTTGTATATAAGTGAATGAAATAGTATTTAATATTTTTATAGTTTTTATCATTTGTCATTTTGTGTATTTTGTTGTTGTTTGTTCTCTTTAGTTTGTCATTTTTGTGAGTTGCTGGTAATATTTAGTAAGATTATTATTTAAAAAAAAATAAATAAATAAACATAAAAACCCAGACTTTTAATGCTGTCATTTGTTAATTTTCCTCTCTCTCTCTCTCTCAAGTACCCCCTGTAGTGCCATCGCATACCCCCATTTGAGAAACACTGTTCTATGAGGTTTGTTCACAAAGTCAACCTAAACACACTAACTCACGCCTTACATCTAAAAATGTATTAGTTTTAGTCTCTAAAGGCATTTCTGTTTTATTCTAACCAGTATTTATTTATTCATTCATTCAGTTGAGCAGTGTTTTACAAACTTATTTTACATATTAACAAAACTAAAACAATTGTGCTCAAATGGAGCAGAAAGAAGTTCAAAGAACTTATAAAAACCTACCCCTAAAATCTAAATCAAATGTCACTGTTGACAACAGTTTACATATAGAAGGTCCTACAGTATAGGTTCAATCCCTGATATGAACAGATGTGAAAGTAATGGATTACAAGTACTCACGTTACTGTAACTGTGTAGCTTTTACGGGTACTTGTACTTTTTTGAGTGTATTTCTAAATCAGTAATTTTACTAAATATGTTTTAAAAGAAGTAAAGTAATTCATTGCATTTCTACACCCAACCGTTACTGAGTGAATTTGTATTTTTTATGATTATTTTTGTATTTCCATTTTATAGTTTGAACATAATCCATGTGATCGACGGATAAGTGAAAACTACAAAAAATGAAATGACCAGACAACAACCAAATGCAATACATTAGAGCCGACCAATCAGATTAAACGTAACGCACAGCGCTAAAACAGCATTGAATGGAGGTTATTTTCTCAGAACATCACCAGTAAAATAACTAAAAATAAATAAACGTTTTTTTTAGCTACTTTTTACTTGTACTTGAGTATTTTATGTATGACTTACTTGTGCTTCTACTAGGATATATCAATACTCTACACTTCTGGATGTGGATACCTAATGTCTTCCCTGTGTGAAGTTTGCATGTTCTCCCTGTAAATTCATGCATGGCTTTTCTCCAGGCATTCTGCTTTTCTCCCACCAACAAAAAGCATGCCAAATTCAGTGTAAAATCCTCATGGCCTGTATTGTGCACAGAGGGAGCTGGTCTATTCCTTTACATCACATGACCCTGATCATGTGGTGCAGCCTGGTTCAAAAAATGTCTTGTTTTTGCATCATCTAAAAAGATGCACAGGCTGAGGCCTAGAATCGAACCACCAGCAGAGCAACAATGCTAACACAGCGAGCAGCCGACTTTATTTTGTTCTAATGAAGTAAATTCAAGTTGCATTTGATCCTGTGGAGTCACTTCTCTTAATATTTTTACTGCATAAATAGTGGTTTCAAAAATTCTTTAAATCCTTGCACAAATCTGCCTTTTGGCATGTTAATCCTGAAAAGAAAACAGAGGCTTTAAAGCAGGGGTCTAACTAACTCTTGTTAGTTCAGGGGCCACAAAAACACCCTATTATTAATCTCTGGTGAGCCAGATAATTTTTATGTTTTCTAACTACAAAATTCCTTTCTTTACTGAGCATTAACTAACAAATGTTGGCTACAAATCAATCCTGAAGCAATAGAAATATGAAAAGTGCACATGTTTTATCATGTGAATAATTTTCTAAATCTCTGTAATCCCTAAAAAATGTAAAATGTATAATAATAATAATAATAATAATAATAATAATATATTTTTTTCAGGTTGAGCCTCAAGCTTTAAACTAATAAAAATATATTTATTATGAGACCATTATGTACAAACATTTGTAGGGTAAACCTATTTAACATTTACCAAATAACTGTTTAAATGTAAAACCCTAAAATCAGTTTTTTAAAGTCGAAAAAGCAAATTAAATACAAAACTGTTTGACGTCTGAATTAAAGGTAAATCTGGCTTTTTTCATCAGTTTCGTGTGCATTTGCTTATGATTACATGCACAAATACGAGAGTAAACTTTAACTTTAAAGGTTGTAGTTATATACAATAAATTTAAACTTTAAAAAAAACACTAAAATACTTAAACATTGGAGATCAATGCAGCTCTGTTCATATAAATATGTTCTCATTTTGCTTAATATTTTCTCCTGAAAGTGTCTTGAGATGCAGAACGCAGATGTTTTGAAAATCTCAGAAACAAAAACCACCTGTAATTAAGGTTTCTTGTATTTTTGTTATTGATGTTCAAAGTAATCAATTGAATTTATGTCCAAAACTAAAGCTATTTGAGCACAGCATACAGTAAGTATATATTTTACCCTCTGTTTGCCTTGCACAAACCGTACTCTATATTTAAGTAACTGCACCCACTGCAGTGGTTTCATCTGATCCATGTGGTTACTTAATCCACTTGGAATATATATGTCAGGTCAAACCCAATCCAAGACATTCCCCGTATTTCAAAGGATTTCATCCCTCGTCCTGTTGCTTTGAGCAGGTTTTAAGCAGTGAAATCCCTTCCTGAGCAGTTGGACGGCTGCTATTGTTCCCGTCACTGCTCCACACCTGTTGCTGTGCTTGAGTTGTGGCAGCCATGGCCCATGATGCAGCTCCCTGCCTGCTATAAGCTTAGCTCTACTCTCGCTGTCTCCTGGGTTTTCTCCTGTTCCTGCACACCATATGTTTCTTCATGTTGCATTAATAGTTTCCTGTCTGTTACTCTCTGACACTGTGCCGTGTTACCTTTTTTTTTTTGGTGAATCAGGTTGTAAAAAAAAAAAAAAAACACACATTTTTCTCAGAAAACAGAAGGAAAAAAACCCCTTTCTGTGTTTTCTTCTGGCTGGAGGCCAATGAATGAAGCGAATCCATCTCTTCCTGTTGTGATGAAAACATGATAGCATTAGCAAATGATGGAATATGGCTGGGAGACCAAAGTGGGCATAATCCTCCAGGGAGCGATCAAACTGGCCTGTGTTGCTTTTTGCTGACATGTCAGTATTTCCCAGTTTCAGGGAGAATCCATATCGACTTGTTGACTTTCTATTTGAGATATGATGCATCTTGGAGCCATTTATGGTAGATTAACTTAGAGGAATGTAGGCAATGATGCATGAGGGGCTGGAGTTGGGAACAAAGATTGTACTGTAAACTAATCCAAGAAGAATTGGAAAATAGAAGCACAGTTTTGTCTATATCAGTGTTTCTAAAATGGGGGTACGCGTACCCCTCGGGGCACTACAGGGGGCACTTGAGAGAGTGAGAGCGAGTGGCAAATTAACAAATAAAGTGTCAGTCTTGGTCTCATCCAAGCTTGAGATGACGGTTGAAAAAAACTATAGATCTATTCAGGAGCCACGAAATCAGTGTTTTCAACCTTGGAGTCGGGGCCCCATGTGAGGTCGACTGGAGTTTAAATGGGGTCGCCTGAAATTTTAGAAAAATTAAGATCAATTTTTTGACATTTTTGATTATTATTCTTTTTTAGATTAAAACAGCACACAATCTTAAACAACTGTATGTCTATATATTCACTTTGTGAATCTAGTTCAACTAAAATTCAGGGGGAAAAAAAATCTGTGCTGTCTTTGGGGTCGCCACACATTCTTGATATCAAAATGGGGTCACGATCCAAAAAAGGTTGCGAAACCACTGCACTAAATACTGTTTCTTTCCACTTATTTACAAAATTAGTGTCTTTAAAATGTGTGTTTTTTTTTTTTTTATCACTTTTTTAGCCCATCATTTTGCTCTTTAGTTGTTTTTAAATCGTTTGTAAACAAAATGTTGTAGTCGGACTAAGGGGGTCCTTGGATTCTGAAATAAGAGAACAGGGGGGTATTTGAGCCAAAAAAGTTTGAGAACCACTGTTCTAAATGATGATTCTCTTTAAGTGCGTAAAGGGATTTGAAAGCATGGACACACATATTGGACACAGGAGCTGCTTGACAAGCCTGCAAGGAAATGATACATAACACAATTTGTATTTTTTTATGAACAGAGCTGTCAGCACCTCTGGTGAAGAACTGTCCAAGATCCGGTCAAGTCCAAACCTGATCCCCGTGAGGACGGCCTGATCCAAGCCTGGCCCCACTCCTCTATACAGAACAAACACGGCTATGTACGAAGTGCAGTGGGATAGCAGAGATTACCATTTGTGAGTGAGTGTAGTTAACTGGTTTTTTGGGAGCGTTGCCTCTGCTGTCTCCAGTGCAGCTGTCGTTGCCAAACAGGAAGTCAGCAGATGAAGCCGGTGACAGGAAGACACAGTGAGTCTGCAAACTGAGCCTTGTAACGGCGCCCAGGTTTGAGTATCATACTTAAGCTTCCCCCACTGAGCACTTGGTATATCCACATGTCTGAGACTGAATGATGTCATGTTCCCAGGTTTATACGGTGTTCATCATTTCAGGCAGTTTGAGGAAAGAAGAAAAATGCATTTCAACAATGCACTCAGCAAAGCAACAAGACAGATTTCAGCTTCCAAGAATGAACCCCCCACATGTGGAAACAGAGCTGATCCACCTGTGTGTCTCCCAGGGGAGGAGCTAGAAGATGGACGATGCACCTGATTGGACAAAGGTGCAACCCTGGCTGTTTGATTGGTCCCTGAAGGATGTGCATTTAAAAGTGGAATAAGATGGGCAACTTTTATCACAGTGGGAGCCACAAAAAAACTTTGATTGTATCCTACACAAGGGTAACATTATCAACATTAACGTCCACAATTAGAATAATGACCAATCTGTGCATTAATAAAGGAAAGAACAATGGCTGTGTTTTTATTTTTATTTTTTAATTGTTGATGTTTTTGCGTGTTTTAAAGTCATATTGTGTATTTCTGTTGTCATTTTATGGGTTTTTAGAGTCCTTCTGTGTATTTTGTTGTTCTGTGTTATTTTTTGTATTTTTTCAATGTCTTTTTGTGCATTTTTCTGTACTTTATTTATTTTTATTTTTTTATCTTATGTATTTTTGCTGTTGTGTATGTTTCTGTCATTCTATGTTGTGTTTTTGGAGTCATTATCTGCCTTTATTTTGGGGGCTGCACAAAATTAGACCCAGGGCCACATGTGCCCCCCCCCCCAGTTGACTATGTCTCGTGTGGATTGAAAGGATCTATTTAAATATGTGGTAATTATATTTTGTCCTTTCGTCCAAAAATCTGTAGCATTAGCCCTGTTAGCCTTAGTGTGGAAATTAGCCCACAATTCTCATAAACACATCATATTATTTACTTATTATTAGTATTTGTATCAGGCTGATAAAGCCTTTTCCACCATGTGACCACTCCCATGTGTTCAGGTTCCTCTGGTTTCTCTATGTTTCACCTACTGTACATCAAAATCCCAGTGCAACAATAACAAGTCTGTAATTAAATACAAAAAACAGCTTTTAAATGCTTTGGTTCTTTGGTCTCGTGGCTTATAAAACAAACAGTGACTTATGTTCTTATAGTGAAATAATTACAAGTCAATCAGATGTTAATACTGTGACTATTAACCTGTTATTTACAGTAAAGGTGTGATTTAGAGGAAGCTTTAATTATTTTTGTACACACAAAATCAACTCTAATCCTCCCTATTGTTTTTTTTTTTTAAAGTGTGTGTGTGTGTGTGTGTGTGTGTGTGTGTGTGTGTGTGTGGACTGGTCTTGTGTTTTTCTTTGATTGTGTGTGCTATCCCTGTGATTTGACAGCTATTCAATCTTCAACAGTGAAAAAACAAAACTCTCTGGTTTAATGATCTGATTTGGAACTTATTGTGAAACTGATCGAGAGCTTGCCTTGTTGAATAAAACCTCGACATATTCAAAAAGAAGACCAAATGAACTTGCTGGAATTACTACCAAAGCCAAGCACACATCAAAGTGATCAGCAGACGCCTCTGAAGAAGACTGGCGGTTGACAATTGCAACATAAAGTAATTTCCTGAAAAAAAAGTTGTGTGAATAAATGAAACCTTCATATATGATCATTCTGGACCTTGTCAGACGTGCTGCCTTAAAACCACATCTCACATAATGATTATTATTAAATTAGTCACTAATACTTCATTATTAGGCATGCTTTTTTTTTTTATAGGCTCTGATTTCTAATGTGCATCCTCTAACACAATGCTTCTCAAATGGGGGTACGTGATGCCAGAGAGAGAGAGAGAGAGAGAGAGAGAGAGAGAGAGAGAGAGAGAAAGCGGAAAATTAGCAAATGAAAGCATTTATATTTATATATAATAAAAATATGTGCTTTATAATGTTTATTTTTTTAGTTTAAAATGATAATCATAATAATGATGATGAAATTATATTGATTAGAATATCATCAGGCATGAAATGACCAGAAATGCTCCAATCTATAATAATAAATCTATTCAGGAGGCACTAAATACTGCTTCATTCACTTATTTACAAAATGGAAATCATTCATTCCATCATTATGTTCTATAATTTAATAATATTCTGAACAAAATGTTGTAGTTGGACAAAGGGGGTACTGTACTTGATTTTCAGAAAAATAGAGAAATAATGGACCAAAAAAAGTTTGAGAACCACTGCTCTGGCACCTGCATTCCCAGTATGAAACACTACTGCTGGTTCCTGTACCTGCACTGGAGTCCCTGTCCTCTTTGCTCTCCGCCCCGGGCTCCAGGGCCTGTCGGTCGTTGTCACAGCTGCCCTGGTCCAGCCGTGCGTCGGTGCTGGAGCAGCAGTAGCGCAGCTCGCACTTTCCACAGCAGATGATCGCGTCCCCGGCATCGATCTTCTCCGGGCACTGAAAGCCCTCCTTCCACACACCCTGTGAGTCCTGCCAGCCGTGACAGTACTCTCCACTGGCTTTCACGTCAATGATGACCAGCAGAAGAGTCACAATCACGGTGACAGACACCGTGAAACCTCCGACGCACATTGTCGGCCGCACGCTGACGTACAGCAAACGAGCCCGATTTACTCTGTTGATGAACCCAGTTGAAGGTTTGGATCCAGTGGGTGAAGGTGGTCGAGGGGGTCCGGTGGAAAAGAGGAAGCCACAAACTTCCGAAAGGCTGTCATTTGTTGGGTAAATCCCGTGCGTAAATCTGATCCAACGTCTCCAAAAGTGACCCACGGGCTTGATTATCCAACAAACAGATAATTTACTCCACTTATACACATTCAAACTTTGGTATATCCAGGTAGAGGTGGGGGAAAAAATCTGTTGGCGTCTCCTCCTCGTTCTTCAAATAACTGTTCGCGGAGATGCCAAGAAAGCAACACATGCAGTCTGATCCTTGGACGCACAGCAGCTGTCAATCCACAGAGCCCTCACCCACAGCCCTGTGCGTAAAGATAACGTTTCACACGTCTGTGGCTCGGTGTGCATTGTTGAGTGTCACTGGTCTGTCACCGCTGAGCAGAGCTGCGTCCGCCCCTGTCAGTGCCACAGAGGAGAAGAAGAAAAAGAAGGACGGAGGGCGTGCGGAGGAGTCACAGTCAGAGGCTGAAGGGCTGATGTTTGACGCGTAAAGCATGAAGTTCCCTTTCCAGCCTCAGAAATATGCCAAAAACAATGACATGATGAAACCTTTACCTCCCCCAAATTAAAGAGTTAGTAAAAAATTGTGTAAAATGCCATGACACATGTTGTACTTTGAGAAAAGTTCACCTTGCTTGCTTTTATTTTGAAAAAAAAAACTAACTTTAACCAGAGTGTTTTTATATCTTTTAATTTATATCTATCTATCTATCTATCTATCTATCTATCTATCTATCTATCTATCTATCTATCTATCTATCTATCTATCTATCTATCTACAAACTTAAAATCCACAAAATGCTTTTATTTTGAAGTTGATTTTTAACAGGTGACATTACTTTTCTTGGTGTAAAACTGTGTTTAGACCCTTTGGTAACTTTGTGCTGCTGAAGCTGCTCATGTTGGTAAAAGTTTAACCATCACCATGCATGAGATACTTTGTGTGCACTAGAAACAAACAGGATTTATGAGTTTGCAGCGCCATCTAGCGGTGCATTTACAGGATTTCTTCTTTGCAAAATAAGCTGTTTGGAATGCGTTAAGACCAACAAAAACTCCCAAAACACACAAAATGACTGCATCAACACACAAAGCAGCCGAAAAATGTGCAAAATGTCGACAAAAGTAGACAAAATAACAACAAAAAGTGTTCAAAGATACACAAATTAACTTATAAAACACACAAAAAGACCAGAGAAGCATAAAACATCCACTTAAACACAAAATACACAAAACAATAGTGCACTTACAGAGTGACTCCAAAGACATACAAAATGCCAACAAAAATACACAAAATAACTCTTAAAAACAGAAAAAATAATAATAACAAAAACATGTAATGACGGGGATGGATGGAAATACAAAAAAATATTTTCAGAAACACATAAAACAATTTTTAGAACAAGGAAAACACACAAATCATGAAAAACACACACACACACACACACACACACACACACACACACACACACACACACACACACACACACACACACACACACACACTACTGTGAGATCATCTTTTTTGTGTGTATTTGAATATTTGGATTTTTCTCGGGAAAATAAAAGCAAAAAGGAAATTATACAGGAATCATAATGACAATAAAATAATCTATATTGATACATAACAAGGGGTAGAAGCAATGAATGTATGAGAGGTGGAACTAGGAGAAAAACACAAGTTCTGTGCACAATCTATGCCAGGGATCTGCAACCTTTACTCTCAAAGGAGCCATTTTGCCTCATCTCACCTGTATTAAACTCCTGGAGCCAGAAGAAAAACCTTCTCAATGAAGACAATACAGTGAATGAAATTCTATACAGTTAAAATGACATAGAATAATGTTTGATTTCATGATTTGATTTATATTGATCATGTAAATGGCAACTTTAAAACAGATTAAAATAAAATGAAATAAATTAACATCAAGAAATAACAACAAAACAGTATCTTGCATCTTCAAATTCTTACACATCTCAGTTTACATGAACACAATGTTATATAAAGAAGATTATTTTTAGTTAATGTATTTAAAGAGCTACAAAAAGTAACTTGAAGTTTGACAACACATGCTAATTTCTCATTTCTTGCCACACATAAAACATGCATATTTAACTTGCACATTGGTGGTTAAATGAATCTGTCCCCACACAATTAAAATCTCTATTTTCTTCCAGAATAGTGTTTTTGTTGGTTTAATTATTTACCAGGGATTTAAAACTTAAGGTTAGCCACAGGTGCAGGAAAGTTAATGGTCTGTAGATGTTGCAGGAAGTGAAGTATAGGAAGGTGCTGAGTCATTGCACAATGTGATTTATTTTTAGGTTAACAAATTGTTATATCTTGATTTTATTTGTCATTAATCAATAATAACCTCTGTTGGAAAATAACAACTCTTTATTTCAATAGGTTTTTTTTTAAAAGCTATAGGGAGCCATTGCAAAAGAGTCAAAGAGCCACATGAGGCTCCAGAGCCGCAGGTTGCAGACCCCTGATCTATGCAGTGTTACAAAAAAGCAAACAAAGAGCTCTGAAGATAGATAGATAGATAGATAGATAGATAGATAGATAGATAGATAGATAGATAGATAAATAGATAGATAGATAGATAGATAGATAGATACTTTATTCATCCCTAGAAGGGGGAATTCAAGTACCCAGTAGCAGTAGCATATAGTGTGCCATAAATTCCACACATACTCATAAATACACAAATAAATAAAAGGTTAAAAAGTTACTAAAACTAAATAAAAATAACAATAAAAAGAAATAAAAATTGCAATAAAAGTGCATATTAGCAGGACCCGCATGTTTATGATTGCACAGTTTTGGATGAGGTGACAATATGTTTTGTTCTTAGTTCCTGATCATTTGTTTCACAGTGGAATTAAAGACACTGCTCGGAGGGAATAGTTTAGTTTGAACTTCTTGGACGATGCAACAAAAAGCTGTGTGTACAGTAAGAACACCTTGTTACCATAGTCAGTGTGCAGACACAGGCCACGCCCCTTTCACTGCTACTCACAGTGAAGCAGAGCTGAACAGAGAAACCTCTTTGGACACACAGAGCCACAAGAGAACCATCACCATGGAGGACACACTGACTCCTTTAAGGCAGGCTGTACGAGAGCAGGTCAGTCAATCCAGATGTTTGGGCTTACCACAGCCAAGCAGCCAGATGTATGCAACTGAGTTAGGATGTTCTTTTCAGTGTACATGCAGGGCATTGAGCCAGCAGATCTCACTTCTCTTTACAATGAGCTTTCCTCAGTTTTGACATCCGTCAGAAAACCTGTCAGAGCTGGTTCAAGCCTCAGCTTTGGAGCACAAATGTTTATAATTCATATGACAGAATATACTTCTGGGACGTCAATACTTGGCTTTTCTGTTTGCTGAAGGATGAAGGCTTCTCTGTACAGGAGGTCAGCCAAACTTCTGCTGAGCTAAAAGCCAGGATGAAGGACCTGGAAGCAAAGATCTGACTTTCAAAATGGCTCATTTGAAATTGTACTCAAGTAGAAGTAAGTCATACATGAAATAATCAAGTACAAGTATAAAGTAGCTCAATAAAACAATATTCAAAGTAAAAGTTACTACTTTAACCTCACGCCTCACATTTATTGTTTGTAATAAATCTTGCCACGGTTTCCTTGCATACATTAAACATCTCATGAATAAACTTAAAAAGGAAGAGACCAAATCTTTCACAATTGGAACTGAATTTATTTACCACAAAGGCATCTGTATAAAATACGAGGTTTGTCAAAATGTACAATTCATTTTTAAATAGAATAACACCAATGAACTCAAAATAAATAAAATAAATCTCAGGCTATGGGTATAAATACTTTTTGTTCTCACTTGTCTGCACATGCTGTCAAAGGTTAACACTACAAGAAGTGCAATCATTATGAGACACCAATGCAATGAAATAAATTCATTTATTTTATTGTATAATTTTGACCAACACCAGCCCTCCCTAAGGAAGGGTAAGAAACATTTTATTATAGGGAGGATATAAAAAGGGAGAGCAGTGTTATACCCGACATTCATCTCTTTTTAGGACGTCGGGGCATGTGGATAAATTTACAGACAACATGGTGAAGGATGTCCATGCAGGAGAATGTTACAGAGCAGATGATCTTTTCAAAGGTGACAAGTGAATATAAATAATAAATAGCTCACCTCTTTAAAGGTAACACTCAGGGCAGTTCTTATTGCAGAGCAGGTTTCTGAAGAATGAAATGATAACAAATCATTGGGAAAAAATGTGGAGGAGGATGTAGATGTTTCACTCATATTTGAATGATGTAAGCAACACATCATTTATTTTACATACGGAGCAATAGTGTTGCTTTTGAAGTTGAATTGTGACCCATAGGGGAGAATCTTGTGGCACTGTAAGGACTGGTGCAGTAGACTTGTATTAATTCTGCTGTTAAATAATTTGTTATCTCTCTATTATTCACTGCGTTAGTGAAAAAGCTGATGTGATGAATATACTTCACATTTTAATACTATTATTAATATTCATTTTACATATGATTTGTAGTTTTTTTTTATCATTGTCTTTTTCTAAGTGTCTTATCATATTTGTATTGGGGTGGTAAGAAAAACAAAGAAAAAAAAGAGAGATGGATTAATCAGAATTTTATTATTTGACTGATAGATTCTTACATTTCCAAAAATCGATTATTTACATTTTCCAAATTGTAATACAAACCAGGTGAGTCATTATATTTTGATTACAATATTGAAGGTGCCCCTTCTAATTATTAGTTACTTATTAATTTTATTTAAGTGTTACTTAAAAGAGGTTTTATTACCAATATTCATTGTTTTTATATATTATATATTCTCTAACCTGATGTTTTCTTTAATTGTTTTTACTGATTATATATATTTTGTATCCTCAGTTTAACAGTAGCATATTATTTTAAGTCATATGTTCACTGATGGGAGTTTATTCATTTTAATAGGGAGTGAGCAATGTTGCCGCTTTTTGTCTTGATACATTTTATTGTTTTGTTTCCCCTGCAGCTCACCTGAAAAAGCTGATGTCTGATGAGAAATGCTCAAAGGAGAAGATAGCTGAGATGGACACTGTATTCAGTCAAGTGTGTGGCCATAAGTCACTGTCCTGTGATGGTTGTAAGGCTCCCATCTAGTGGTCAGTCAGTAAACCTTCTAAATGTGATTTCTTGTATCTCAGATGGATAACTCCAGTCAACAAGAACTGGCTGAGTTGTTTGTGAAATATAAAGTTAAGTCTCCTTCCACAAAGAATGAGCTCAGTCCTCCTGTCTCCTTCAACCCACTGTTTCAGACATCCATCGGGCCTGGAGGAAACGTGCCTGGGTAAAGCATCGTCTCAGTGTGCTTAAGGTGTAAAGAACAGAAAGTGTGATCAACCTGTTTGATGTGATTTGATCTCTGCAGTTTTTTGAGACCTGAAACCGCTCAGGGAATGTTTCTTCAAACCTTTGCTGGAGTTTAACCAAGGAAAGCTGCCATTCGCAGCTGCTCAGATCGGAAACTCCTTCAGAAATGAAATATCTCCTCGATCTGGACTCATTCGTGTTCGGTGCTTAAACTCAGGCCATTTCAAACGTTCTTAGCTGGTGATCAAAGAACACTTAGCAAGACGTTTGCTTTGCTTTGCATGCAGAGAGTTCACCATGGCTGAGATTGAACACTTTGTGGACCCGAATGAGAAAGTCCACCCGAAGTTTTCAAAAGTGGCGGATCTGGAGATCTTGTTATATTCATCCAAAGCTCAGACCAGTGGTCAGTCTGCACAGATCATGAAGCTGGGAGATGCAGTGGAACAGGTATCAAACATTTCACTTCCTTTCAAGTAAGCTTATTCACATCGGACGCGGCACAAATATTTGTAATGCGGGCATCGCGCGAATGCTTCTGCAGGATGGAAAAACATATTCCCCAAAATTTGCTTCATATGCACATCTGAAGCGAATATAAAACCAGACTCCCTTTTTACCAGAAACTATGGAGGACCCCAGTAACATCGCTGCTCTGATGATGTTGTAGAGATCCAGGTGTTCACGCACCGCCACCATGCTGAAATGGGTGAAAAGACCAGTTTACGCCTTGACGGCCTGACGGCCTGACGTCATTGACAGCAAAGACTCTGATTGACTTCGTAAATGCGCGTTACGTGAAACATTTGCAGGAGTTCAATATTTACAACTCAAGCGAATGACAAATGTCACGGAACAACGGGAGCATGCATGTCGCGGCCAACGCTCTTGCCGCGCAAATCAAACCGCACCAACCAACAGGAGAAGAATTTGCCTCTTACCGCGTTCTTCCCATTGATTTTGAACTTGTCTTTTATTTTGAAATAATATTTTCTTTTGCCAGGCACGCTGTGAAATGCATGTTGTACAGGAAAATATATGGATTTATGTTTTAAAAAAACATTATTTAGGTGTGTTTTCAACAGCTATTTTTGAAAAACTAAATTTGATTGGTTGAATTCTAAAAAAAAAAAAAAAAAAGTGGGTCACCATTTAATGACTGCGGCAAAATGTGGGTGAGACCAGTTGAGAACCCCTAGTTTAACATATATGTTTTATGTTGAGATCACAGCTACATTATATATGAAAATGAAATATGTCTCTTTTTTATTATTTTACGCCATGAACTTTTATACTGATGAACTTTTTATTCCGACAGACTTTTACCGTAACTTAAGTTGTTTTTATGATAGCTGTGTTTGTTTGGCTTGAATCTTTGAAGTGTACTTGAATTTTATTAGGAGGGGCGTGTGCAATTTTATTGTACTTTGTGCAATTACAATAAAATGATTATATTCTTTTCTATATCTGATAAAAGGCTGGTTTTTTTAATTTAATTTTGATGGAGACACATAAGAAAGGAAGCTCTGATGACCATGGCTTACAGTGTATTTCTGATTTTAGCTGCTCCGCCTCCCTCTGTGTCAGTGGTCAAAGTATAAATACACCATGTCACCTTTAACCAGTGGCATCTCCCTCTCTGGGAGTCAGAGGGATCCTCAGCCCACCCTGTGCGTCCAGCACATGTCAAACTTCACGTTGTCATCCATTTCAATCATCAAAACCTCTCCACCTTCTGAGTTTCATCGTGTTGTGAAGGAACCTCAAAGACTTTTAGGAAAACTTCTTCAGGGCCTCCAACTGCTGCGTTCAAGGTCAGTATCACGACAGGTGCTGCAGAGGACAAAGTGAGGCCCGTGACTGTGTGGCATTTAAAGGCATCTCTGAGCACACACACACACCAGGGAGTGTGATCTGCTGTGATTGATATGTTGTACAGACAGCAAGAGAACAGGGACAAAAAACAACAACACAAGTTTGATTTTTATGTTTTGAAGCTTTGTGTAATTGTTGTAGTGTGTGTGACGTGCAGCTGGTTAGTGCTGTGTGCATGGTTATAAATAGTAGACAGCTGCTCTTTGTTGGTATCTTTAGACTCTTTAATTGTGATGAGGAAAAGCAAACCTGATACTGTTTGTAAAATGTACAATTCAAAGATGTTGGAGAGCCATCTTCAATCGTTCGTCTTTGTATCAAAATAAAGAAGAAGCAGAAATATAAAAGAAAACCATCTCGACATTTCCCTTCCATGCAAAAACCAAACCTGATACTAACATATTGGAGTGTTGTTGATCAGTGGAGGTTTAACCCAACAAACTCTTGGGGAAAACATGCAAACTGCATAGATCGGATTGGTTATGCAGTCAATCCACTGTCCATGAATAATGATTTTAAATCTAGTAAAACATGTCTTAATTAAAACCAGTTCATAATGTGGCTGTTGACGACCTGTCAATTTTGAACTGGCAGAAGCAACAGGATTCATTGACATTATTTCAGTGACATCACTATAGGGTTACAATGATTATCACGTAACTATGGAGATAAAACAGAAAGTGTGTGTGTGGATTTTTAATGATGCTACGCAACCTGTTGTGTCAGATTCTGCTGCCAACTTTGGCCAAAAACAGCCACAGATTAGCTTCTGTCACTGACTCTAAATAAACCATTAGCATTTGGAAACTGTTACAGCACAACCACAATCAGAAATACTGAAATATTTCCATAATGACTTTTATTACAATGGCTCTGCAGTGAATAAATTATAGCTATAAATATAGAGCGTATACAATTAAGTTAAGTCTACAAATATTATACATTTACACACATGGACGTATCAGATCCTTTAAATTGAATTGATCAAGCATTCATGTTTGGGGCTGATTGTGGAAATCATAGTATATATTATATATTTTGAATAGAAGATGGAAGCTGACACACGCACACACACACACACACACACACACACACACACACACACACACACACACACACACACACACACACACACACACACACACACACACACACACACACACACACACACACACACACGACATCTCCATTTCCTGTTATCATTTCTAACCTCAAAACTTTGAACTTTATTGCGTATTTCCTGCCTACAATTCACAACTCAATTTCAGAAGTGCTTTTTGCTCACCCCATAGCAGGAATTTAAATATCTAAGATATAATATTCGAGGCAAAAAATCTTTCGTAAAACACTAAATGCTGTTTTTATTTTAATTTTAAACTAAACCAATAATCTAAAATTAATGAAATGTTGATATTCTTTGCTTTGGTCACTTATTCAATCCAGTCCCAGCTGGTCTTTACCTGGTAATCAGGTGTATGTGGGTAGCGCTGTGGGACTCAGTGCGCATGCTCAGTTTGCATTCACCTGTTAAACAGGACACACACACACACACACACACACACACACACAGAGTGAGGAGTGTCAACTGGTTTTTCACGCCTTTTAACGCATCAGCGCATGGGAACCTCTACAATGTAGGTACGAATAATGACAAATAAATCTTTCCTTTGAACCAACACAAATACTGAATTACTGGACTTTCTTAACCGAGTTAATTAGGAAATAATCCCAAGGATGTCGATAATTAACCGAGTTGTGCACTGCACACCCTGTAGGATGTGTGTTGTTGAAAGTTACTTTTATTGTTTAGGCTTTTCTGAGCCTAAGTGTGATTTTTTTTTTAACATATGAAGAGCAGAGTAAGTCATAGAGGATGTATAGTGTGGTTAGGTTTTATATTTACTATAAAAACACGCTAAAACTCCTTTTTGATTTGTTTCCCAACTGTTGCCTTTCCTTTTTGTGTTTTTTCTCCCCAGGAGCTTCCACTGGTCTCTTCTCCTCCCAGCGTCACCATGGGCATTAAAGCTGCTCTACCAAAGTATGAGCTGTACTTCTATAACACTGTGCTGTGTCTGGCCATGTTTTGGGCAGCCAGCTGGGTCTTTGAGGCCTCCAGTTGTAAGTATTTGCACACATCAACACACTCAGGAAAGAAGTAGCTGTTTTAAAATGTACAAAATACACTTTATTTCCAGTTAGTCTGACGTGCTCACAAAATGTAGATAGAAACATAGTCTAAAGTCCTTTTAAATATTAAAATATAGATTTAAAAACTTCAGTTCTTGGTTGTTGTTTTTGAATTGCATTGTATGTATTATGTAAATCTACAGGCTAAAGGCAATATACGGTAGTCTGGAAAGTGGATGTATTGTGATTTTTTTTTTTTTTTTTGTCTTTTTTTTTTAAGAGTAACAATATTGAACAGTGATTTTCCTCTTCAGAATCCAAGAAAAAAATGATTATATATCTATATATATATACATACGTATGGGGTTGAAATAATGTCACTGACTTGTGCATTGTCTTTTTGAAACTATGACTCGTATATTGTTTTTAGAAGTGTATGCTTCAACTTTTGTTTTTGGATAAGGAAACTAAAATCACCACAATCATTACAATCGAATCACACATCAATTAATAAATCCAAATATGAATATAAATCGAATCGGCACCCAATTATCTTTATTAAAATAGAATCAGGACAAAAGTATATCGTCGCATTACTCACAGTTTGTGTTTCTTCAACTTGAGATTTGAGGATTTGTTGTCATGAATGAGAATATTAGACCTTGTTTACGACCATAACCGCTAAGGATTTAAAATATAAAACAATGGAAGGCGTATTTCTTTTGCTAACACCACTGATGAGCTTTAAAGCAGCCCTTGGTTTTGATGCATTGCGCCATGTTTGCACAGATGGTAGTTTTTAGAAAGAACTCTGACGATAACAGCTCAGCAGTGTTAATAAAGAGTTGATATTTATTTCTACTGAGATGAGACCAAAACGTTTTTCCCTAGGGGTTGCTCGTAAATATCAAATCCAAGTTTAAATGAACTCTTATTTTTTGTCCTTCCTGTGCAGTATGTTTAGGATTCAGGGGTTAAATTTAACACTGTGGCGCTGCCACGTTCAAACACAATGTGAGGGAAAGACATGGAGGCGTGGCCCTGTGTGAGGGTGAGGAGATGTAGCTATGCAACGTATGCCGAGAGGGATCGGATGTCAGTATTAACGACGCGGTGAATCGGAGGAAAATAGTACCTCAGTCTCTGCACGTCTCCAACTGTCAGAGTAACAAAGGATTTGTCTTTTAATAAAAAAAAAAAAAAAGCCAAATTCAAACATTATGAAAGCACTTAGACTGATGAACAAGAGTAACTTGGTCTTTATTCTTCAGCTAATGTGAACAGGAAGACCTTCCAGTCCAACGTGAAGCCAGGATGGTATTATTTTGGGAGAAAAATGGTGAGCGAGCCTTTACAGATCATCATGATGGTGATGCATGAGGATCTCTGGTGTTTGATGCTGCTCTCTCTGCTCTGCAGGACACTGGTGATCATGAGTGGATGATGTGGTTTTCTACCTTCAAAGAGCACATCCTGTTCGCTCTCTCTGGTCATGTGCTGTTTGCAAAGATCTGCTCCATGCTGGCTCCACAGGTGAACACTGAAATAAAGGATAAAGACATTTATTGTGGGTCATTTAGGGTGAATTGATCTCTGACTGTAAGTTGCCGTCAGAAAATCTTGTTGATATTCGAAACCATCTTTGTTGTCGTGTATTTTTACAACACGGCACAGTGGCTTTTTATATCATTAGCTAAACTGTAGATGATGAATCGGAGCAGGTGGGTAGACACAGGCTTCACTGGTGAAGGGACTTTTGGAGATAATAAAAGGCAGGGAGCTCAACTGGTTTGCTTAAAGGGCCCATGTTATGCTAAATTGACTTTTCTGTGCTTTAAACGTCATTATGGGCTTCATACACATGTCCAAAGTTTTTTCATTGAGTCCCTCAATCATTAGTTAAAGGGTGATTTACTCCTTTCTTACTGCAGGGTGAGCCCAAACACTTCGCTCCAATTTGATGACGCGTTCCCACTTTGATGATGAATTTGACGCAGCACTGAGCTGGAGAAGCCGCGCCTCCAGGAAGCTCTCTGCCGTGATTGACATGTAAACAGACACGCCCACAAAGGTGAGCATTTCAGCGTCCTTCGCGCAGTGCTATGTATGTATTTTCTACAGTCTATGTATGTACCGGTGAACGCCCCGCCCCCACGCTCTGTCTCGTGTTTATAAAGCAGCATGAGCTCAGCTACGGAGTAGGTGGGAGGAGGGCGGGCCGTCCTCTGGCCCTACGTCACCGTGCGGGGAGGAGGAAGTCAGTGTCCCGTCTATAGACACGCCTACTCATGAATATGCATAAGTAGGACGGAAATCAGCCTGTTTGTGTAGAGTTGCTCAGAAAGTGACTTTTCAGAGGCTAAAACTCTGGAAACCGGCAAGTTTGGGAAAATAAACCTCAAATACTATGTTTTTGGGGTACGTAGAACAAATGAAGATGGGTGAAAAATAGCATGATGTGGGACCTTTAAGAAATGAGATAAGTACAGAGTTAAGTGTTTGTATTGCAAAATATACTGTGAGGGAGACATGCATGATGGTAGAGAGATGAATTTAGGGCAGGAAAACTTGATTTCATATCTAAATTTTTCCAGATTTGAGGTAAAAACACCTTGAAACCTAATTTGATGATCAAAGTGTAAAGTTAAGTTTTGACTATGCAAAACCCAGCGTGAGCTAAGAATGAACCCAACACAGGAAGTTGTATTTGTTAGTCAGAATTTCTCGTGCACATAGACACACTTTGTCCTCAAACCACATGTACAACATCTTATCAGCATAGCTGCAAACACACAACAAGTTTCCCCAATGATATTTACCAAACCCCAAATAAAAATACAAATAAATGATTTAAAAGACTTTATTTTTTGTCAATAAAATATTTGGCGCTTTTCTGCCGCTACAAGAAGCTGAGAGATGCTTATGTTTTGTATCTGCATATTAGGAATGACACTCACTGTGCTCTCTCTGTGTCCCACAGTACAGGTCCTTGGTCTACCTGGTGTACGGGCTGCTGGCTGTATGGACCAGTATGGGCTGGACCTACGTCACTCTCATCCTGTCCCACTGTATCCTCCTCTACAGCATCTCCTTAGTGAAAATCCGCTGGTTGTGCTTTGTCACCGGTCTTTCTACTCTCGCGACGTTTAAGTGCGAGCCCTTCGTTTCCTGGCAGGTAAAACTGTAACAATGCTTTCCAAATGAAGAAGACATTACTTCTTCATTCCCTGTTTCTTCTTCTTCGCACAGGCCGGCTTTGTGGAGGGCGACTTTGAGCTGCGTCATGTTCTGTTCTACGGAGGGTGTGGGTTTACCATCATGCGCTGTATGAGCTTTGCTCTCGAGAATTGTGAAAGAAAAGATGGAAACTACAACATCCTGGAGCTGCTCAAGTACAACTTCTACCTTCCATTCTTCTATTTTGGGCCCATCATGACCTTTGACAAGTTTTATGTCCAAGTAAGCAGGATCTCATAACAACAGTATTAGTATCTAATTCAGTCATAGCGACCAGACTCAATTAAACAATAGTTATTCTGGACGTGAAGTTTTCTACAAACTTTGAATCAATTGCCGTGCATAAACTACTATAATTAACACGGCCTGGATGACTGAGACTTTATGCGTTACGTTAAACTCCAAAAAGTAAAAGTAAAACCGCTCTTTTAATGATGAAAGCTTCATAACATCATTTTAAATATTTGAGAAGTTGCAAGGGATGTACGCAAATATGATCCAAAAGAGATTTAAAAGCATGAATAATTGAATAAATCTGTCTGTGCACGGTGAGATTTTTAATTTTTTTTCCTTTGCAAGAAAAATAATGAAGCTCTTATTTATTTTTTATTTTTTTCTGTAGTAAAGTAAAACCCCTAAAAACTCTCGGTGCATGCTGCTGTTTTCTGTGGCTTTATGTGACGTATGTTTGCTGCCATCTGCAGGCCAACAAATCTGACCTCAGCAGGAAAGAGAGAGAGATGTGGAACATCAACCTGCAGGCTGCCATGTATGTGGGAATCATCCTCATGGTGGACGTGCTTTTTCACTTCATGTATATCCTCACCATCCCCAACGACATGAAGCTGCTGAAGCGTGTGTCTGACTGGGCTCTAGGTGGGTTAAACAATACTTCAAGACCGTGTTTCTCAAATTGGGGTAACGGCACTACAGGGGGTACTTGAGAGAGAGAAATAAGGGGTTTTATGTTTATTTTTGGTTTAAAATGATAATCATACTAAAAATTACCAGCAACACACAAAACAACAACAACAAAGAGACATTAAATGAGAGATAAATATTCAAGATCCCGACAAAATACACAAAAATAACAGAGAAACATACGAGAAACAGCCACACACCAAAAACCACGCAAAAACGACAACAAAAACACACAAAAAAGAGAAAAATATAGTGAATAATAAAAAGAACAGACAAAATACACAAAGTGATGATAGAAATGATCTTATTTAGAACATGAACTGAAAATACAAAGGTTAGTCTTGGTTCCACACCAGGCGTGAGATGAACGTGAATGATAAAAACTCTAGAAATAAATCCATTCAGGAAGTACTAAATACTGTTCGTTCCTCTTGTTTACATAATGACATTCTTTCAAATGTGTGCTATCACTCGTTCAATCCATCATTATGCTCTATAGTTGTTTTTTCACAGAATTCTGAGCAACAAAGGTTAGTCGGACATAACCTTGGTGGTACTTGAACCAAAACAGTTTTTAGAACCACTGGGTTATTCAATACTTTGTCATTATTTTGTACCTTTTATTGAACATTCTCTCATCCATACTATGCAGTTTACCTTCCAATAATTTGCCATGGCTGTAATCTGGTGTTAATTTGTGTATCTGCTCTGATTCAGTTGGTCTGGCTTACTTCAATCTGGTGTATGATTGGGTGAAAGCTGCCGTGATGTTTGGAGTTATCAACACCGTGTCGAAACTGGATCATCTGGACCCGCCCAAACCTCCTAAATGCATCACCTTGCTCTACGTGTTTGCTGAAACGTGAGTGAAGCCACACAGTCGGATCACTATAGGTTCTTTTAATGCAGAATCGAAGGACATGACGCTAACAGAGTGTCTTTTTGTAGCCATTTCGACAGAGGGATAAACGACTGGCTTTGCAAGTGAGTGTGTTAAGCTGCTCTGATCTAAAGTTGCTTTTACCTCACATGTAGAAGTGCTGATGTGGTTTTTATTATCAGGTATGTGTATGATTACCTGGGTAAAAAGCATGATGACGTGGTGAAAGAGCTGGTGGCTACACTCTGCACCTTTGGCGTCACCGCCGTGTGGCTCGGCCCTTGTCAGGTCGTTTTCTTCTGGGCTTTTTTCAACTGCCTCGGTCTCAACTTGGAGATGTGGATGGCCAAGTTCTTCTCCCTGGAGCCTTTTTCTTCTTTTGAGGTTTCTGGTGACAATCACAATCACTTTACCATGTCAATGCTGACATAAGTGTTGGTTTATTGAGTGTTGATGTGGTGCTTACAGTCAGAGGTGAAAGTAACTGATTACAAGTACTCACATTACTGTAATTGAGGAGCTTTTATGGATATACAGTATTTCTAAATCAGTAATTTTGTTAATTCTTGTACTTAAGTATGTTTTAAAAGAAGTAAAGTCATTTGTTACATTTCTACACCCTGCCGTTACTGAGTAAATTATTATCCTTTGTCATAAAATGATCAGTGGACATTGTGAAACTGCAAAAAATGAAAGGACCAGACAACAATCATAGCCGACCAACCAGATTAAACATAATGCATGGTGCCAAAACAGCATATTAGCTATATTTTGAATTGAATTCATTGGTGTTTATTTAAAAAGAATAATTGTACATTTTATACAGATGCCTTTATGGTAAATAAATTACCAGGAATAATTGAGGGAGGTGAAAGCAACTAATAACTTTTAGTACTATTTAATATATCTGCTTTTTACTTGTTTTTGAGTATTTTATGAAGGACTTACTTGTACAATTTCAATCAATTAACATTACTTCTACCGGAGTTGGATATCAGTACTTTTTACTTCTGTTTACAGGTGGAAATGCCAGAGGCAATGTCCCGACGCGTCCGAGCTGTTTTCAACACTTTTAACTTCTGGTGTATTGTTCTCGCCAACGTTCTAGCTCTGAACAGTTTGGATTTTGCCAAGCTGGTGGCCAAACGGCTGTTCCTCAAAGGTGACCTTGTGTTTTCCATATTTCACACACAGTTTCAGTTCCTTCCCACTCTGATGACTCTGAATGGTCCTCCTCAGGCTTCCCCATAACCACCTTCATCACCATGTTCGTCACCTACTGCCTGGTGCAAGTGATCAAAGAGCAAGAGAGGAAACAAGCCCTGATCCATGATCCTGACCCACTTCCTCCTACACCAGCTCCAAACGGTGACACGACAGCCGTTATTTCTCCTACTGCACCAACTTCTGCTACAGCTCAACCTGTGGTAGATCCCAGCAAGAAGAAAGCTGAATAAACGCTACGTAATAAAGGACGCAAACATTGGAGTGGCCGACAGTGTTGTCACCTGTTAGGATTTAAAATATAAAGTCTGACTGTTCACTGTAAATAAACTGAACCATATTTATACTTGAAGGATAATTTCAACTTTAAAATTAGTTTTACTAAAACAAGAGTGATACATTTCCCCATTTCATTTCTAGGAGTCACTGAAATCAACCCAAAATAAAGAGTTAACATTTCTCTCAAGCATCATGTGTTGTCATTATTTTTTATCTTTCTGATTGAATGTGAATAAATGGATTTTTACACTTGAGTGCATGAATGTCTTATTTTGTCAGTAAAACTGTGAAATATTCAACATTTACATTTACTGCTCTCACCTATAAACGCTAAGCTGTGCCTGAACAGTCGATAAGAAAAAGGACGGCAGCTCTTTGTTAATGTCATTGTGTTCGAAGATAAAAAAAAAAATAAGACTAACCAGAACTCAAATGTTCATGATTGAAGAACAGCTACTTTTTCTTTGTATATCCATCACTAAAACGTTCATAAACTCAAATGCGTTGTTTCAAGTCCCAGTGTGGGCCAAAAAAATGCACGTTGCTCTGGTAGCACTGCCAAACTGCCCTTGAGCAAGGCATCAAACCCCAACACTGCTTCCTTCATTGTAAAACAGCGTTGAGTTCCCAGAAAAGTACGATATAAAACTGATGTAAAATAATAATGGTAATTTGATTTCTTAATTTTAGGGTCATTTAACAAAAAAAAGAAAATGTAGAAAATTACAGAAATAATCTTTTCCACCTCAGCTAATTGTTTAATGCTAGGTAGCACACTAATGCTCTATCGCCTCCATCTTACATTGATATTTTATTCAAAATAAAAGTTTTTAAATTTGCCTAAATTTTGACTGTAGGACGTCCCAATTCAGGTTTACCAACGGCTGTAACAAATCAGATTGATTTAAAAAAAAAAAAAAAAAATAGCCAGTTGACCATGTCACTTAGATGAGACTTTCCCGGATGTCTCCAAACCGTTTCACTGCCAAACACTCCATGACTATGACTCATGTTGAACTATTTCCCATGAAGGCATCATGTCAGCTGTCGAACAGAGGGTGGGCTGTACAGGGCTGTGGCTGACTGGTGAAACAACAGGACAGAGAACGGGAGATTGCATTTCATGCTCCAAAATAAAGCCCACAGTGAGCACCATGTCTATAAATAAGCTTCCAGTTGGGGCTGGGTTGAAGGGTCAGGACAGCTGAGGGACTGGTGTGCAGAGTGACGGTGCTTCCAAGTCCTCTTTCCCGGCTGGGAGAAGTGAGCTTTAGTTTATTGTGCAGCTCCTGGAAGGCTCTCTGTTCTCCTTGTGTCAGGAAATATGGCTCTGCCTTTAAACCCCATGGACGAGCCCAGAATGTACCAGCAGACTCTGCTACAGGACGGCCTGTACGACCTGCTGGAGAGCGAGAAGCTGGTTGACTGTGTGCTCAAGATCAAAGACAAAGAGTTTCCCTGTCACCGGTTGGTCCTGTGCGCCTGCAGCTCCTACTTCCGCTCCATCTTCCTGTCTGACTTGGAGGAAAGTAAGAAGAAGGAAGTTGTCCTGGAGGATGTGGAGCCTGGAGTCATGGGGCTGATCCTGAAGTACCTCTACACCTCTAAGATCAATGTGACCGAGCAGAACGTCCAGGACATCTTTGCTGTAGCTAACATGTACCAGATCCCCTCAATCTTCACTGTGTGTGTGTCTTTCTTACAAAAGCGTCTGAGCCTCAGTAACTGTCTGGCTATCTTCAGGCTTGGCTTGATGCTGGACTGTCCCAGATTAGCTGTGACTGCCAGAAATTTTGCTTGCGACCATTTCCAACTCATATCCAGAGACGAAGAGTTCTTCCAGCTGCAGCCAAGTGAGCTGGCAGCCATTCTGATCAATGATAATCTGAATGTGGAGACCGAGGAGGTTGTGTTTGAGGCCTTGATGAAGTGGGTAACCTGGGACAAGGAAAACAGAGAGAAGGAACTTGTGAATTTGCTGGATTGTGTTCGTTTGCGTCTTGTCCCTGAGGACTACCTGAAAGAAAAAGTGGAGAAACACCAACTGATCTCTTTCAACCCTGAGCTACAGCAGAAGCTGCAGTTAGTTTGGGACGCCCATGCGGGAAAATTACCAGAAGAAAGAAAAAGCCAAAGTAAGGAGGAGGATAAAGGAGCGTCTGGAGATGGAGAGAGTGACGACAAAAAGGAGGAAGAAAGCCTCCTTCCAGGAATCCTGAATGACAACATGCGTTTTGGGATGTTTGGCAGGGACCTGATACTCATGGTGAGCGACACAGGGGCCGTGGCCTACGACCCAACAGGTAACGAATGCTTCGCAGCTTCTCTCTCCAGGCAGGTTCCCAAAAATCACATCAGCCTGGTGACCAAGGAGAACCAGATCTTTGCGGCAGGAGGATTATTCTATGATGAGCAGAACAAGGAGGATCCACTATGTTCCTACTTCTTACAGGTATAGAATATTTTAACAACTTAGCCCAGGTTTAAGTATGTGCACAATATTAACAGTAGTTTTAGAGTCTAATGATGGTCTTAACTCAAATTTTTATTTTTGGAAATGTTTTGATTTCATTACTATACTTACTATAGCCTTACCTCCGACGTTGGGTGAATTTTTGATTTTTGCCTTTTTTTGTGCCTTACAGCATCCTTTGCCCGTTTTAAGTTTGTACATTCTATTTCTAGTAGTTTATAGAGTCTAATGAATGTTAACTCAATTTTTTTGGGGTTGAAATATTTTGACTTTATGCCTTACTATAGCCTTACCTCTGGCCTCTGGTGAATTTTTTATTTTTGCCTTTTTTTGTGCCTTACAGCATCCCTTGCCCGATTTAAGTATGTGCATTCTATTTCTAGTAGTTTATAGGGTCTAATGATGGTCTTAACTCAATTTTTTTTGGGTTGAAATATTTTTACTTCATGCCTTCCTATAGCCTTACCTCCGACGTTTGGTGAATTTTCGATTTTTTACTTTTTTCGTGCTTTACAGCATCCTTTGCCCGATTTAAGCATGTGCATTCTATTTCTAGGAGTTGATAGAGTCTAATGATGGTCTTAACTCAATTTTTTTGGGGTTGAAATTTTTTGAATTTATTCCTTACTATAGCCTTACCTCCGACGTTGGGTGAATTTTCGATTTTTGCCTTTTTTTGTGCCTTACAGCATCCTTTGGCTGGATTAAGTATGTGCAATGTATTTCTAGTAGTTTATAGAGTCTAATGATGGTCTTAACTCAGTTTTTTTGGGGTTGAAATATTTTGACTTCATGCCTTACTATAGCCTTACCTCCGACGTTGGGGGAATTTTTTATTTTTGTCTTTTTTTGTAGCTTATAGTATCATTTGCCCGTTTTAAGTATGTGCATTATATTACTAGTAGTTGTAAGAGTCTAATGATGATCTTTACTCAATTATTATTATTTTTTTAACTTTTTGACTTTATGACTTACTATAGCCTTACTTCCGACTTTTGGTGAATTTTCGATTTTTGCCTTTTTTCCTGCCTTACTGCATCCTTTGCCCGTTTTAAGTATGTGCATTATATTTCTAGTAGTTTTTAGGGTCAAAAAATGGTCTTAACACAATTTTTTTTGTTTTTTTTTTAATCTTTAACTTCACGCCTTATCATAACCTTACTTTCAATGACTGGTAAAGCTGGAAAGTAAGGTCAGCTGTAGCTCAGTGTGATAAGATCCTACTCCTTTGTTCAAGCAATCATCATGAGGACCCTGGTTCAAGTCTTGCACTGCTCAGTATCTGAAACTCTGAACAATTCTTTCTTAAATCTTCAATTACTGAAGAACATATTGTTCATTTTCTGTGGATTCGCTTTCCAAGTTGCATTGTCGCACCAATGCAAAGTTTCTAGTGTTTTATTTTTTTTATTTTTGACTTTATGCCTTACTGCATCCTTAGCCCGTTTTTAGCCCGTTTAAAGTATGTGCATTATGTTTCCAGTAATTTTTACGGTCTAATAATGGTCTTAACACAATTTTTTATTTTTGTTTATTTATTACTTTATGCCTTACTATAGCCTTACCTCCGACGTTGGGGGAATTTTAGATTTTTGCCTTTTTTTGTGCCTTACTTTATCCTTTGCCCGTTTTAAGTATGTGCAGTATATTTTTAGTAAATCTTAGGGTCTAATGATGGTTTTAACTCAATTTTTTTGGGTTTGAAATTTTTTGACATTATGCCTTAATATAGCCTTACATCTGATGGTTGGGTTATTTTTTGATGTTTGCCATTTTTTGGGCCTTATTGCATTCTATGCAAGTTTTAAGTATGTGCATTATAATTCTAGTAGTTTTTAGGGTCTAATGATGGTCTTAACTCAATTTTATTTTTTTTGAAAATTTTTGACTTTATGCCTTACCTCTTACGTTCGGTGGATTTTTGATTTTTGCCATTTTTTTGTGCCTTACTGCATTCTATGCAAGTTTTAAGTATGTGCATTATAATTCTAGTAGTTTTTAGGGTCTAATGATGGTCTTAACTCAATTTTTCTTTTTTGAAATTTTCAAAAAAAATTCCTTGCAACAGCTTTACTTTTTGTTTTGGGTGATTTTAGTTTTTTGTCATTTTTTGTGCCTTACTGGTTTCTATGCCCTGTTTAAGTATGTGCATTATATTTGCAGTAGTTTTTAGGGTCTAATGATGGTCTAAACTCAATTTTTTTTTTTTTGAAATTTTCAAAAAAAATGCCTTGCTATAGCCTTACTTTTTGTTTTGGGTGATTTTAGTTTTTTGTCATTTTTTGTGCCTTACTGCTTTTGTAGCCCTGTTTAAGTATGTGCATTATTTTTGCAGTAGTTTTTAGGGTCTAATGATGGTCCTAACTCAATTTTTTTTTTTTTGAAATTTTCAAAAAAAATGCCTTAATTTTTATTTTGGGTGATTTTAGTTTTTTGTCATTTTTTGTGCCTTACTGCTTTCTTAGCCCTGTTTAAGTATGTGTATTATATTTGCAGTAGTTTTTAGGGTCTAATGATGGTCCTAACTCAAATTTTTTTTTTTTGAAATTTTCAAAAAAAATGCCTTAATTTTTATTTTGGGTGATTTTAGTTTTTTGTCATTTTTTGTGCCTTACTGCTTTCTTAGCCCTGTTTAAGTATGTGTATTATATTTGCAGTAGTTTTTAGGGTCTAATGATGGTCCTAACTCAAATTTTTTTTTTTTGAAATTTTCAAAAAAAAAAATGCCTTGTTATAGCCTTAATTTTTTATTTTGGGTGATTTTAGTTTTTTGTCATTTTTGTGCCTTACTGCTTTTGTAGCCCTGTTTAAGTATGTGCATTATTTTTGCAGTAGTTTTTAGGGTCTAATGATGGTCCTAACTCAATTTTTTTTTTTTTGAAATTTTCAAAAAAAATGCCTTAATTTTTATTTTGGGTGATTTTAGTTTTTTGTCATTTTTTGTGCCTTACTGCTTTCTTAGCCCTGTTTAAGTATGTGTATTATATTTGCAGTAGTTTTTAGGGTCTAATGATGGTCCTAACTCAATTTTTTTTTTTTTTGAAATTTTCAAAAAAAGTGCCTTGCTATAACCTTACTTTTTGTTTTGGGTGATTTTAGTTTTTTGTCATTTTTTGTGCCTTACTGCTTTCTTAGCCCTGTTTAAGTATGTGCATTATATTTGCTGTAGTTTTTAGTGTCTAATGATGTTCCTAACTCAATTTTTTTTTTTGAAATTTTCAAAAAAAAATGCCTTGCTATAGCCTTACTTTTTGTTTTGGGTGATTTTAGTTTTTTGTCATTTTTTGTGCCTTACTGCTTTCTATGCCCTGTTTAAGTATGTGCATTATATTTGCAGTAGTTTTTAGGGTCTAATGATCGTCATAACTCAATTTTTTTTTTTTTGAAATTTTCAAAAAAAATGCCTTGTTATAGCCTTAATTTTTTATTTTGGGTGATTTTAGTTTTTTGTCATTTTTTGTGCCTTACTGCTTTCTATGCCCTGTTTAAGTATGTGCATTATATTTGCAGTAGTTTTTAGGGTCTAATGATGGTCCTAACTCAATTTTTTTTTTTTTTTAAATTTTAAAAAAATATGCCTTGTTATAGCCTTACTTTTTTTTGGGTGATTTTTGTTTTTTGTCATTTTTTGTGCCTTACTGCTTTCTTAGCCCTGTTTAAGTATGTGCATTATATTTGCAGTAGTTTTTAAGGTCTAATAATGGTCTTAACTCAATTTTTTTTTTTTTTGAAATTTTCAAAAAAAAATGCCTTGTTATAGCCTTACTTTTTTTTTTGGGTGATTTTAGTTTTTTGTCATTTTTTGTGCCTTACTGCTTTCTATGCCCTGTTTAAGTATGTGCATTATTTTTGCAGTAGTTTTTAGTGTCTAATGATGTTCCTAACTCAATTTTTTTTTTTTGAAATTTTCAAAAAAAATGCCTTGCTATAGCCTTACTTTTTGTTTTGGGTGATTTTAGTTTTTTGTCATTTTTTGTGCCTTACTGCTTTCTATGCCCTGTTTAAGTATGTGCATTATATTTGCAGTAGTTTTTAGGGTCTAATGATGGTCATAACTCAATTTTTTTTTTTTTGAAATTTTCAAAAAAAATGCCTTGTTATAGCCTTAATTTTTTATTTTGGGTGATTTTAGTTTTTTGTCATTTTTTGTGCCTTACTGCTTTCTATGCCCTGTTTAAGTATGTGCATTATATTTGCAGTAGTTTTTAGGGTCTAATGATGGCACTAACTAAATTTTTCTTTTTTGAAATTTTCAAAAAAAATTCCTTGCAACAGCTTTACTTTTTGTTTTGGGTGATTTTAGTTTTTTGTCATTTTTTGTGCCTTACTGGTTTCTATGCCCTGTTTAAGTATGTGCATTATATTTGCAGTAGTTTTTAGGGTCTAATGATGGTCTTAACTCAATTTTTTTTTTTTTGAAATTTTCAAAAAAAATGCCTTGCTATAGCCTTACTTTTTGTTTTGGGTGATTTTAGTTTTTTGTCATTTTTTGTGCCTTACTGCTTTTGTAGCCCTGTTTAAGTATGTGCATTATATTTGCAGTAGTTTTTAGGGTCTAATGATGGTCCTAACTCAGTTTTTTTTTTTTTTAAATTTTTTAAAAAATATGCCTTGTTATAGCCTTAATTTTTATTTTGGGTGATTTTAGTTTTTTGTCATTTTTTGTGCCTTACTGCTTTCTTAGCCCTGTTTAAGTATGTGCATTATATTTGCAGTAGATTTAAGGGTCTAATGATGGTCCTAACTCAATTTTTTTTTTTTTTGAAATTTTTAAAAAATATGCCTTGTTATACCCTTATCTTTATTTTGGGTGATTTTTGTTTTTTGTCATTTTTTGTGCCTTACTGCTTTCTTAGCCCTGTTTAAGTATGTGTATTATATTTGCTGTAGTTTTTAGTGTCTAATGATGGTCCTAACTCAATTTTTCTTTTTTGAAATTTTCAAAAAAAAGCCTTGTTATAGCCTTAATTTTTTATTTTGGGTGATTTTAGTTTTTTGTCATTTTTTGTGCCTTACTGCTTTTGTAGCCCTGTTTAAGTATGTGCATTATTTTGCAGTAGTTTTTAGGGTCTAATGATGGTCCTAACTCAATTTTTTTTTTTTTGAAATTTTCAAAAAAAATGCCTTAATTTTTATTTTGGGTGATTTTAGTTTTTTGTCATTTTTTGTGCCTTACTGCTTTCTTAGCCCTGTTTAAGTATGTGTATTATATTTGCAGTAGTTTTTAGGGTCTAATGATGGTCCTAACTCAATTTTTTTTTTTTGAAATTTTCAAAAAAAGTGCCTTGCTATAACCTTACTTTTTGTTTTGGGTGATTTTAGTTTTTTGTCATTTTTTGTGCCTTACTGCTTTCTTAGCCCTGTTTAAGTATGTGCATTATATTTGCTGTAGTTTTTAGTGTCTAATGATGTTCCTAACTCAATTTTTTTTTTTTGAAATTTTCAAAAAAAATGCCTTGCTATAGCCTTACTTTTTGTTTTGGGTGATTTTAGTTTTTTGTCATTTTTTGTGCCTTACTGCTTTCTATGCCCTGTTTAAGTATGTGCATTATATTTGCAGTAGTTTTTAGGGTCTAATGATGGTCATAACTCAATTTTTTTTTTTTGAAATTTTCAAAAAAAATGCCTTGTTATAGCCTTAATTTTTTATTTTGGGTGATTTTAGTTTTTTGTCATTTTTTGTGCCTTACTGCTTTCTATGCCCTGTTTAAGTATGTGCATTATATTTGCAGTAGTTTTTAGGGTCTAATGATGGTCCTAACTCAATTTTTTTTTTTTTTGAAATTTTCAAAAAAAAATGCCTTGTTATAGCCTTAATTTTTTATTTTGGGTGATTTTAGTTTTTTGTCATTTTTTGTGCCTTACTGCTTTTGTAGCCCTGTTTAAGTATGTGCATTATTTTTGCAGTAGTTTTTAGGGTCTAATGATGGTCCTAACTCAATTTTTTTTTTTTTGAAATTTTCAAAAAAAATGCCTTAATTTTTATTTTGGGTGATTTTAGTTTTTTGTCATTTTTTGTGCCTTACTGCTTTCTTAGCCCTGTTTAAGTATGTGTATTATATTTGCAGTAGTTTTTAGGGTCTAATGATGTTCCTAACTCAATTTTTTTTTTTTGAAATTTTCAAAAAAAATGCCTTGCTATATAGCCTTACTTTTTGTTTTGGGTGATTTTAGTTTTTTGTCATTTTTTGTGCCTTACTGCTTTCTATGCCCTGTTTAAGTATGTGCATTATATTTGCAGTAGTTTTTAGGGTCTAATGATGGTCATAACTCAATTTTTTTTTTTTTTGAAATTTTCAAAAAAAATGCCTTGTTATAGCCTTAATTTTTTATTTTGGGTGATTTTAGTTTTTTGTCATTTTTTGTGCCTTACTGCTTTCTATGCCCTGTTTAAGTATGTGCATTATATTTGCAGTAGTTTTTAGGGTCTAATGATGGTCCTAACTCAATTTTTTTTTTTTTTAAATTTTAAAAAAATATGCCTTGTTATAGCCTTACTTTTTTTTGGGTGATTTTTGTTTTTTGTCATTTTTTGTGCCTTACTGCTTTCTTAGCCCTGTTTAAGTATGTGCATTATATTTGCAGTAGTTTTTAGGGTCTAATGATGGTCTTAACTCAATTTTTTTTTTTTTGAAATTTTCAAAAAAAAATGCCTTGCTATAGCCTTACTTTTTTTTTTGGGTGATTTTAGTTTTTTTGTCATTTTTTGTGCCTTACTGCTTTCTATGCCCTGTTTAAGTATGTGCATTATTTTTGCAGTAGTTTTTAGTGTCTAATGATGTTCCTAACTCAATTTTTTTTTTTTGAAATTTTCAAAAAAAATGCCCTGCTATAGCCTTACTTTTTGTTTTGGGTGATTTTAGTTTTTTGTCATTTTTTGTGCCTTACTGCTTTCTATGCCCTGTTTAAGTATGTGCATTATATTTGCAGTAGTTTTTTAGGGTCTAATGATGGTCATAACTCAATTTTTTTTTTTTTGAAATTTTCAAAAAAAATGCCTTGTTATAGCCTTAATTTTTTATTTTGGGTGATTTTAGTTTTTTGTCATTTTTTGTGCCTTACTGCTTTCTATGCCCTGTTTAAGTATGTGCATTATATTTGCAGTAGTATTTAGGGTCTAATGATGGCACTAACTCAATTTTTCTTTTTTGAAATTTTCAAAAAAAATTCCTTGCAACAGCTTTACTTTTTGTTTTGGGTGATTTTAGTTTTTTGTCATTTTTTGTGCCTTACTGCTTTTGTAGCCCTGTTTAAGTATGTGCATTATATTTGCAGTAGTTTTTAGGGTCTAATGATGGTCTTAACTCAATTTTTTTTTTTTGAAATTTTCAAAAAAATGCCTTGCTATAGCCTTACTTTTTGTTTTGGGTGATTTTAGTTTTTTGTCATTTTTTGTGCCTTACTGCTTTTGTAGCCCTGTTTAAGTATGTGCATTATATTTGCAGTAGTTTTTAGGGTCTAATGATGGTCCTAACTCAGTTTTTTTTTTTTTTAAATTTTTAAAAAATATGCCTTGTTATAGCCTTAATTTTTATTTTGGGTGATTTTAGTTTTTTGTCATTTTTTGTGCCTTACTGCTTTCTTAGCCCTGTTTAAGTATGTGCATTATATTTGCAGTAGTTTTTAGGGTCTAATGATGGTCATAACTCAATTTTTTTTTTTTTGAAATTTTCAAAAAAAATGCCTTGTTATAGCCTTAATTTTTTATTTTGGGTGATTTTAGTTTTTTGTCATTTTTTGTGCCTTACTGCTTTCTATGCCCTGTTTAAGTATGTGCATTATATTTGCAGTAGTATTTAGGGTCTAATGATGGCACTAACTCAATTTTTCTTTTTTGAAATTTTCAAAAAAAATTCCTTGCAACAGCTTTACTTTTTGTTTTGGGTGATTTTAGTTTTTTGTCATTTTTTGTGCCTTACTGGTTTCTATGCCCTGTTTAAGTATGTGCATTATATTTGCAGTAGTTTTTAGGGTCTAATGATGGTCTTAACTCAATTTTTTTTTTTTTTAAATTTTCAAAAAAAATGCCTTGCTATAGCCTTACTTTTTGTTTTGGGTGATTTTAGTTTTTTGTCATTTTTTGTGCCTTACTGCTTTTGTAGCCCTGTTTAAGTATGTGCATTATATTTGCAGTAGTTTTTAGGGTCTAATGATGGTCCTAACTCAGTTTTTTTTTTTTTTTAAATTTTTAAAAAATATGCCTTGTTATAGCCTTAATTTTTATTTTGGGTGATTTTAGTTTTTTGTCATTTTTTGTGCCTTACTGCTTTCTTAGCCCTGTTTAAGTATGTGCATTATATTTGCAGTAGATTTAAGGGTCTAATGATGGTCCTAACGCAATTTTTTTTTTTTTTTGAAATTTTTAAAAAATATGCCTTGTTATAGCCTTATCTTTATTTTGGGTGATTTTTGTTTTTTGTCATTTTTTGTGCCTTACTGCTTTCTTAGCCCTGTTTAAGTATGTGTATTATATTTGCTGTAGTTTTTAGTGTCTAATGATGGTCCTAACTCAATTTTTTTTTTTTTGAAATTTTCAAAAAAAGTGCCTTGCTATAACCTTACTTTTTGTTTTGGGTGATTTTAGTTTTTTGTCATTTTTTGTGCCTTACTGGTTTCTATGCCCTGTTTAAGTATGTGCATTATATTTGCAGTAGTTTTTAGGGTCTAATGATGGTCTTAACTCAATTTTTTTTTTTTTTAAACTTTCAAAAAAAATGCCTTGCTATAGCCTTACTTTTTGTTTTGGGTGATTTTAGTTTTTTGTCATTTTTTGTGCCTTACTGCTTTTGTAGCCCTGTTTAAGTATGTGCATTATATTTGCAGTAGTTTTTAGGGTCTAATGATGGTCCTAACTCAGTTTTTTTTTTTTTTTTAATTTTTAAAAAATATGCCTTGTTATAGCCTTAATTTTTATTTTGGGTGATTTTAGTTTTTTGTCATTTTTTGTGCCTTACTGCTTTCTTAGCCCTGTTTAAGTATGTGCATTATATTTGCAGTAGATTTAAGGGTCTAATGATGGTCCTAACGCAATTTTTTTTTTTTTTTGAAATTTTTAAAAAATATGCCTTGTTATAGCCTTATCTTTATTTTGGGTGATTTTTGTTTTTTGTCATTTTTTGTGCCTTACTGCTTTCTTAGCCCTGTTTAAGTATGTGTATTATATTTGCTGTAGTTTTTAGTGTCTAATGATGGTCCTAACTCAATTTTTTTTTTTTTGAAATTTTCAAAAAAAATGCCTTGTTATAGCCTTAATTTTTTATTTTGGGTGATTTTAGTTTTTTGTCATTTTTTGTGCCTTACTGCTTTTGTAGCCCTGTTTAAGTATGTGCATTATTTTTGCAGTAGTTTTTAGGGTCTAATGATGGTCCTAACTCAATTTTTTTTTTTTTGAAATTTTCAAAAAAAATGCCTTAATTTTTATTTTGGGTGATTTTAGTTTTTTGTCATTTTTTGTGCCTTACTGCTTTCTTAGCCCTGTTTAAGTATGTGTATTATATTTGCAGTAGTTTTTAGGGTCTAATGATGGTCCTAACTCAATTTTTTTTTTTTTGAAATTTTCAAAAAAAGTGCCTTGCTATAACCTTACTTTTTGTTTTGGGTGATTTTAGTTTTTTGTCATTTTTTGTGCCTTACTGCTTTCTTAGCCCTGTTTAAGTATGTGCATTATATTTGCTGTAGTTTTTAGTGTCTAATGATGTTCCTAACTCAATTTTTTTTTTTTGAAATTTTCAAAAAAAATGCCTTGCTATAGCCTTACTTTTTGTTTTGGGTGATTTTAGTTTTTTGTCATTTTTTGTGCCTTACTGCTTTCTATACCCTGTTTAAGTATGTGCATTATATTTGCAGTAGTTTTTAGGGTCTAATGATGGTCATAACTCAATTTTTTTTTTTTTGAAATTTTCAAAAAAAATGCCTTGTTATAGCCTTAATTTTTTATTTTGGGTGATTTTAGTTTTTTGTCATTTTTTGTGCCTTACTGCTTTCTATGCCCTGTTTAAGTATGTGCATTATTTTTGCAGTAGTTTTTAGTGTCTAATGATGTTCCTAACTCAATTTTTTTTTTTTTGAAATTTTCAAAATAAATGCCTTGCTATAGCCTTACTTTTTGTTTTGGGTGATTTTAGTTTTTTGTCATTTTTTGTGCCTTACTGCTTTCTATGCCCTGTTTAAGTATGTGCATTATATTTGCAGTAGTTTTTAGGGTCTAATGATGGTCCTAACTCAATTTTTTTTTTTTTTAAATTTTTAAAAAATATGCCTTGTTATAGCCTTACTTTTTTTTGGGTGATTTTAGTTTTTTGTCATTTTTTGTGCCTTACTGCTTTCTTAGCCCTGTTTAAGTATGTGCATTATATTTGAAGTAGTTTTTAGGGTCTATTGATGGTCATAACTCAATTTTTTTTTTTTTGAAATTTTTAAAAAAAATGCCTTGCTATAGCCTTACTTTTTGTTTTGGGTGATTTTAGTTTTTTGTCATTTTTTGTGCCTTACTGCTTTCTAAGCCCTGTTTAAGTATGTGTATTATATATGCAGTAGTTTTTAGGGTCTAATGATGGTCATAACTCAATTTTTTTTTTTTTGAAATTTTTAAAAAAAATGCCTTGTTATAGCCTTAATTTTTTATTTTGGGTGATTTTAGTTTTTTGTCATTTTTTGTGCCTTACTGCTTTCTTAGCCTTGCTTAAGTATGCGTATTATATTTGCAGTAGTTTTTAGGCTCTAATGATGGTACTAACTCAATTTTTTTTTTTTTTTTAAATTTTTAAAAATAATGCCTTGTTATAGCCTTACTTTTTTTTGGGTGATTTTTGTTTTTTGTGCCTTACTGCTTTCTTAGCCCTGTTTAAGTATGTGTATTATATTTGCAGTAGTTTTTAGGGTCTAATGATAGTCCTAACTCATTTTTTTTGGGGTTGAAATTTTTTGACTTTATGCCTTACTATAGCCTTACCTCCGACCTCGGGTGAATTTTTGATTTTTCCTTTTTTTTTTGTGCCTTACAGCATCCTTTGCCCGATTTAAGTATGTGCATTATATTACTAGTAGTTGTTAGAGTCTAATGATGATCTTTACTCAATTATTATTATTTTTTTTAACTTTTTGACTTTATGACTTACTATAGCCTTACTTCCGACTTTTGGTGAATTTTCGATTTTTGCCTTTTTTCCTGCCTTACTGCATCCTTTGCCCGTTTTAAGTATGTGCATTATATTTCTAGTAGTTTTTAGGGTCAAAAAATGGTCTTAACACAATTTTTTTTGTTTTTATTTTAATCTTTAACGTCACGCCTTATCATAGCCTTACTTTCAATGACTGGTAAAGCTGGAAAGTAAGGACAGCTGTAGCTCAGTGTGATAAGATCCTACTCCTTTGTCAAGCAATCATCATGAGGACCCTGGTTCAAGTCTTGCACTGCTCAGTATCTGAAACTCTGAACAATTCTTTCTTAAATCTTCAATTACTGAAGAACATATTGTTCATTTTCTGTGGATTCGCTTTCCAAGTTGCATTGTCGCACCAATGCAAAGTTTCTAGTGTTTTATTTTTTTTATTTTTGACTTTATGCCTTACTGCATCCTTAGCCCGTTTTTAGTCCGTTTTAAGTATGTGCATTATGTTTCCAGTAGTTTTTACGGTCTAATAATGGTCTTAACACAATTTTTTATATTTTTTATTTATTACTTTATGCCTGACTATAGCCTATCTTTCCACGTTAGGTAAATTTTTTATTTTTGCCTTTTTTGTGCCTTACAGCATCCTTTGCCAGTTTTAAGTATGTGCGTTATATTTCTAGTAGTTTATAGGGTCTAATGATGGTCTTAACTCAATTTTTTTGGGGTTGAAATTTTTTGACTTTATGCCTTACTATAGCCTTACCTCCTACGTTGGGTGAATTTTACATTTTTGCCTCTTTTCGTGCCTTACAGCATCCTTTGCCCTTTTTAAGTATGTGCAATATTTTTACAGTAGTTCTTAAGGTCTAATGATGGTCTTAACTCAGTTTTTAATTTTTTTTAAATTTTTGATTGTATGCCTTACCTCATTATGGGTGATTTTTTTTGATTTTCATCATTGTTTGCACCCTACTGCATTGTATTTAAAGCTGTTTTTAGAGTCTAATGATGGTCTCAATTACATTTTTAGAGTTTTTAATTTTTATGCCTATTGATATAATAACTAATATAAATGTAATTTGTCAGAGTGCAACCTCCACAAAGTACATTGGTTTGATTATAAAGTGGGCAACATTTTGGTTAAGAATTGGCTGAGCAATAGCAGGTCAAACTATGTGGTTGGAAGAAGAAGAAAGAATTTGGAACTTAAAAGTGGGAATGCATTCCCACATTTACTTCATAATTGCAATTAATTATCAATTATAAATAACCCCAACCATGACTCCAACACTGAAATTCATTGAACGAAGTTTATGGAGAGGAAATGTGATTTTAGTTTTTTGTCATTTTTTGTGCCTTACTGCTTTCTATGCCCTGCTTAAGTATGTGCATTATATTTGCAGTAGTTTTTAGGGTCTAATGATGGTCTTAACTCAATTTTTTTTTTTTTGAAATTTTCAAAAAAAAAAATGCCTTGTTATAGCCTTATTTTTTATTTTGGGTGATGTTAGTTTTTTGGCATTTTTTGTGCCTTACCGCTTTCTTAGCCCTGTTTAAGTATGTGTATTATATTTGCAGTAGTTTTTAGGGTCTAATGATGGTCCTAACTCAATTTTTTTTTTTTGTTTAAATTTTCAAAAAAAATGCCTTGCTATAACCTTACTTTTTGTTTTGGGTGATTTTAGTTTTTTGTCATTTTTGTGCCTTACTGCTTTTGTAGCCCTGTTTAAGTATGTGCATTATATTTGCAGTAGTTTTTAGGGTCTAATGATGGTCTTAACTCAATTTTTTTTTTTTTTGAAATTTTCAAAAAAAAAATGCCTTGTTATAGCCTTATTTTTTATTTTGGGTGATTTTAGTTTTTTGTCATTTTTTGTGCCTTACTGCTTTCTTAGCCCTGTTTAAGTATGTGTATTATATTTGCAGTAGTTTTTAGGGTCTAATGATGGTCCTAACTAAATTTTTTTTTTTTTGAAATTTTCAAAAAAAGTGCCTTGCTATAACCTTACTTTTTGTTTTGGGTGATTTTAGTTTTTTGTCATTTTTTGTGCCTTACTGCTTTCTATGCCTTGTTTAAGTATGTGCATTATATTTGCAGTAGTTTTTAGGGTCTAATGATGGTCATAACTCAAATTTTTTTTTTTGAAATTTTCAAAAAAAATGCCTTGTTATAGCCTTAATTTTTTATTTTGGGTGATTTTAGTTTTTTGTCATTTTTTGTGCCTTACTGCTTTCTTAGCCCTGCTTAAGTATGTGCATTATATTTGCTGTAGTTTTTAGTGTCTAATGATGGTCCTAACTCAATTTTTTTTTTTTTTTGAAATTTTCAAAAAAAAATGCCTTGCTATAGCCTTACTTTTTGTTTTGGGTGATTTTAGTTTTTTGTCATTTTTTGTACCTTACTGCTTTCTTAGCCCTGTTTAAGTATGTGCATTATTTTTGCAGTAGTTTTTAGGGTCTAATGATGGTCCTAACTCAATTTTTTTTTTTTTGTTGAAATTTTCAAAAAAAGTGCCTTGCTATAACCTTACTTTTTGTTTTGGGTGATTTTAGTTTTTTGTCATTTTTTGTGCCTTACTGCTTTCTTAGCCCTGTTTAAGTATGTGTATTATATTTGCTGTAGTTTTTAGTGTCTAATGATGGTCCTAACTCAATTTTTTTTTTTTGAAATTTTCAAAAAAAATGCCTTGCTATAGCCTTACTTTTTGTTTTGGGTGATTTTAGTTTTTTGTCATTTTTTGTGCCTTACTGCTTTCTATGCCCTGTTTAAGTATGTGCATTATATTTGCAGTAGTTTTTAGGGTCTAATGATGGTCTTAACTCAATTTTTTTGTTGTTGTTGAAATTTTCAAAAAAAATGCCTTGCTATAGCCTTACTTTTTGTTTTGGGTGATTTTAGTTTTTTGTCATTTTTTGTGCCTTACTGCTTTCTAAGCCCTGTTTAAGTATGTGTATTATATTTGCAGTAGTTTTTAGGGTCTAATGATGGTACTAACTCAATTTTTTTTTTTTTTTTAATTTTTAAAAATAATGCCTTGTTATAGCCTTACTTTTTTTTGGGTGATTTTAGTTTTTTGTCATTTTTTGTGCCTTACTGCTTTCTTAGCCCTGTTTAAGTATGTGTATTATATTTGCTGTAGTTTTTAGTGTCTAATGATGGTCCTAACTCAATTTTTTTTTTTTTGAAATTTTCAAAAAAAATGCCTTGCTATAGCCTTACTTTTTGTTTTGGGTGATTTTAGTTTTTTGTCATTTTTTGTGCCTTCCTGCTTTCCATGCCCTGTTTAAGTATGTGCATTATATTTGCAGTAGTTTTTAGGGTCTAATGATGGTCTTAACTCAATTATTATTATATTTTTTAACTTTTTGACTTTATGACTTACTATAGCCTTACTTCCGACTTTTGGTGAATTTTCGATTTTTGCCTTTTTTCCTGCCTTACTGCATCCTTTGCCCGTTTTAAGTATGTGCATTATATTTCTAGTAGTTTTTAGGGTCAAAAAATGGTCTTAACACAATTTTTTTTGTTTTTATTTTAATCTTTAACGTCACGCCTTATCATAGCCTTACTTTCAATGACTGGTAAAGCTGGAAAGTAAGGACAGCTGTAGCTCAGTGTGATATGGTCCTACTCCTTTGTCAAGCAACCATCATGAGGACCCTGGTTCAAGTCTTGCACTGCTCACTATCTGAAACTCTGAACAATTCTTTCTTCAATTACTGAAGAACATATTGTTCATTTTCTGTGGATTCGCTTTCCAAGTTGCATTGTCGCACCAATGCAAAGTTTCTAGTGTTTTATTTTTTTTATTTTTGACTTTATGCCTTACTGCATCCTTAGCCCGTTTTTAGTCCGTTTTAAGTATGTGCATTATGTTTCCAGTAGTTTTTACGGTCTAATAATGGTCTTAACACAATTTTTTATATTTTTTATTTATTACTTTATGCCTGACTATAGCCTATCTTTCCACATTAGGTAAATTTTTTATTTTTGCCTTTTTTGTGCCTTACAGCATCCTTTGCCAGTTTTAAGTATGTGCGTTATATTTCTAGTAGTTTATAGGGTCTAATGATGGTCTTAACTCAATTTTTTTGTCGTTGAAATTTTTTGACTTTATGCCTTACTATAGCCTTACCTCCTACGTTGGGTGAATTTTACATTTTTGCCTCTTTTCGTGCCTTACAGCATCCTTTGCCCTTTTTAAGTATGTGCAATATTTTTACAGTAGTTCTTAAGGTCTAATGATGGTCTTAACTCAGTTTTTAATTTTTTTTAAATTTTTGATTGTATGCCTTACCTCATTATGGGTGATTTTTTTTGATTTTCATCATTGTTTGCACCCTACTGCATTGTATTTAAAGCTGTTTTTAGAGTCTAATGATGGTCTCAATTACATTTTTAGAGTTTTTAGTTTTTATGCCTATTGATATAATAACTAATATAAATGTATTTTGTCAGAGTGCAACCTCCACAAAGTACATTGGTTTGATTATGAAGTGGGCAACATTTTGGTTAAGAATTGGCTGAGCAATAGCAGGTCAAACTATGTGGTTGGAAGAATAAGAAAGAATTTGGAACTTAAAAGTGGGAATGCATTCCCACATTTACTTCATAATTGCAATTAATTATCAATTATAAATAACCCCAACCATGACTCCAACACTGAAATTCATTGAACAAAGTTTATGGAGAGGAAATGTGATTTTAGTTTTTTGTCATTTTTTGTGCCTTACTGCTTTCTTAGCCCTGTTTAAGTATGTGTATTATGTTTGCAGTTGTTTTTAGGGTCTAATGATGGTCCTAACTCAATTTTTTTTTTTTTGAAATTTTCAAAAAAAATGCCTTGTTATAGCCTTAATTTTTTATTTTGGGTGATTTTAGTTTTTTGTCATTTTTTGTGCCTTACTGCTTTTGTAGCCCTGTTTAAGTATGTGCATTATATTTGCAGTAGTTTTTATGGTCTAATGATGGTCCTAACTCAATTTTTTTTTTTTTGAAATTTTTAAAAAATATGACTTGTTATAGCCTTATTTTTATTTTGGGTGATTTTAGTTTTTTGTCATTTTTTGTGCCTTACTGCTTTCTTAGCCCTGTTTAAGTATGTGTATTATATTTGCTGTAGTTTTTAGTGTCTAATGATGGTCCTAACTCAATTTTTTTTTTTTTGAAATTTTCAAAAAAATTGCCTTGCTATAGCCTTACTTTTTTTTTTGGGTGATTTTAGTTTTTGTCATTTTTTGTGCCTTACTGCTTTCTATGCCCTGTTTAAGTATGTGCATTATATTTGCAGTAGTTTTTAGGGTCTAATGATGGTCTTAACTCAATTTTTTTTTTTTTAAATTTTCAAAAAAAATGCCTTGCTATAGCCTTACTTTTTGTTTTGGGTGATTTTAGTTTTTTGTCATTTTTTGTGCCTTACTGCTTTTGTAGCCCTGTTTAAGTATGTGCATTATATTTGCAGTAGTTTTTAGGGTCTAATGATGGTCCTAACTCAATTTTTTTTTTTTTGAAATTTTCAAAAAAAATGCCTTGCTATAGCCTTACTTTTTGTTTTGGGTGATTTTAGTTTTTTGTCATTTTTTGTGCCTTACTGCTTTCTAAGCCCTGTTTAAGTATGTGTATTATGTTTGCAGTAGTTTTTAGGGTCTAATGATGGTCCTAACTCAATTTTTTTTTTTTTGAAATTTTCAAAAAAAATGCCTTGTTATAGCCTTAATTTTTTATTTTGGGTGATTTTAGTTTTTTGTCATTTTTTGTGCCTTACTGCTTTCTATGCCCTGTTTAAGTATGTGCATTATATTTGCAGTAGTTTTTAGGGTCTAATGATGGTCCTAACTCAATTTTTTTTTTTTTGAAATTTTCAAAAAAAATGCCTTGTTATAGCCTTAATTTTTTATTTTGGGTGATTTTAGTTTTTTGTCATTTTTTGTGCCTTACTGCTTTCTAAGCCCTGTTTAAGTATGTGTATTATGTTTGCAATAGTTTTTATGGTCTAATGATGGTCCTAACTCAATTTTTTTTTTTTAAATTTAAAAAAAATATGCCTTGTTATAGCCTTTTTTTTTTATTTTGGGTGATTTTAGTTTTTTGTCATTTTTTTTGCCTTAATGCTTTTGTAGCCCTGTTTAAGTATGTGCATTATATTTGCAGTAGTTTTTAGGGTCTAATCATGGTCCTAACTCAATTTTTTTTTTTTTTAATTTTTTGTGCCTTAATGCTTTTGTAGCCCTGTTTAAGTATGTGCATTACATTTGCAGTAGTTTTTAGGGTCTAATCATGGTCCTAACTCAATTTTTTTTTTTTTAAATTTTAAAAAAATATGCCTTGTTATAGCCTTTTTTTTTATTTTGGGTGATTTTAGTTTTTTGTCATTTTTTGTGCCTTACTGCTTTCTTAGCCCTGTTTAAGTATGTGTATTATATTTGCTGTAGTTTTTAGTGTCTAATGATGGTCCTAACTCAATTTTTTTTGTTGTTGAAATTTTCAAAAAAAATGCCTTGCTATAGCCTTACTTTTTGTTTTGGGTGATTTTAGTTTTTTGTCATTTTTGGTGCCTCACTGCTTTTGTAGCCCTGTTTAAGTATGTGCATTATATTTGCAGTAGTTTTTAGGGTCTAATGATGGTCCTAACTCAATTTTTTTTTTGTTTGAAATTTTCAAAAAAAATGCCTTGCTATAGCCTTACTTTTTGTTTTGGGTGATTTTAGTTTTTTGTCATTTTTTGTGCCTTACTGCTTTCTAAGCCCTGTTTAAGTATGTGTATTATGTTTGCAGTAGTTTTTAGGGTCGAATGATGGTCCTAACTCAATTTTTTTTTTTTTGAAATTTTCAAAAAAAATGCCTTGTTATAGCCTTAATTTTTTATTTTGGGTGATTTTAGTTTTTTGTCATTTTTTGTGCCTTACTGCTTTCTATGCCCTGTTTAAGTATGTGCATTATATTTGCAGTAGTTTTTAGGGTCTAATCATGGTCCTAACTCAATTTTTTTTTTTTTTAAATTTTTGTGCCTTAATGCTTTTGTAGCCCTGTTTAAGTATGTGCATTATATTTGCAGTAGTTTTTAGGGTCTAATCATGGTCCTAACTCAATTTTTTTTTTTTTAAATTTTAAAAAAATATGCCTTGTTATAGCCTTTTTTTTTATTTTGGGTGATTTTAGTTTTTTGTCATTTTTTGTGCCTTACTGCTTTCTTAGCCCTGTTTAAGTATGTGTATTATATTTGCTGTAGTTTTTAGTGTCTAATGATGGTCCTAACTCAATTTTTTTTGTTGTTGAAATTTTCAAAAAAAATGCCTTGCTATAGCCTTACTTTTTGTTTTGGGTGATTTTAGTTTTTTGTCATTTTTTGTGCCTTACTGCTTTCTATGCCCGGTTTAAGTATGTGCATTATATTTGCAGTAGTTTTTAGGGTCTAATGATGGTCCTAACTCAATTTTTTTGTTTTTTGAAATTTTAAAAAAAAATGCCTTGCTATAGCCTTACTTTTTGTTTTGGGTGATTTTAGTTTTTTGTCATTTTTTGTGCCTTACTGCTTTTGTAGCCCTGTTTAAGTATGTGCATTATTTTTGCAGTAGTTTTTAGGGTTTAATGATGGTCCTAACTCAATTTTTTTTTTTTTGAAATTTTCAAAAAAAATTCCTTACTTTTTATTTTGGGTGATTTTAGTTTTTTGTCATTTTTGGTGCCTCACTGCTTTTGTAGCCCTGTTTAAGTATGTGCATTATATTTGCAGTAGTTTTTAGGGTCTAATGATGGTCCTAACTCAATTTTTTTTTTTTTTGAAATTTTCAAAAAAAATGCCTTGCTATAGCCTTACTTTTTTTTTTGTGTGTGATTTTAGTTTTTTTGTCATTTTTTGTGCCTTACTGCTTTCTAAGCCCTGTTTAAGTATGTGTATTATGTTTGCAGTAGTTTTTAGGGTCGAATGATGGTCCTAACTCAATTTTTTTTTTTTTGAAATTTTCAAAAAAAATGCCTTGTTATAGCCTCAATTTTTTATTTTGGGTGATTTTAGTTTTTTGTCATTTTTTGTGCCTTACTGCTTTCTATGCCCTGTTTAAGTATGTGCATTATATTTGCAGTAGTTTTTAGGGTCTAATGATGGTCTTAACTCAATTTTTTTTTTTTTTGAAATTTTCAAAAAAAATGCCTTGCTATAGCCTTACTTTTTGTTTTGGGTGATTTTAGTTTTTTGTCATTTTTTGTGCCTTACTGCTTTCTATGCCCTGTTTAAGTATGTGCATTATATTTGCAGTAGTTTTTAGGGTCTAATGATGGTCTTAACTCAATTTTTTTTTTTTTGAAATTTTCAAAAAAAATGCCTTGCTATAACCTTACTTTTTGTTTTGGGTGATTTTAGTTTTTTGTCATTTTTTGTGCCTTACTGCTTTCTATGCCCTGTTCAAGTATGTGCATTATATTTGCAGTAGTTTTTAGGGTCTAATGATGGTCCTAACTCAATTTTTTTTTTTTTTTTAATTTTTAAAAAATATGCCTTGTTATAGCCTTACTTTTTTTTGGGTGATTTTAGTTTTTTGTCATTTTTTGTGCCTTACTGCTTTCTATGCCCTGTTTAAGTATGTGCATTATATTTGCAGTAGTTTTTAGTGTCTAATGATGGTCCTAACTCAATTTATTTTTTTGTTGAAATTTTCAAAAAAAATTCCTAACTTTTTATTTTGGGTGATTTTAGTTTTTTGTCATTTTTTGTGCCTTACTGCTTTTGTAGCCCTGTTTAAGTATGTGCATTATATTTGCAGTAGTTTTTAGGGTCTAATGATGGTCCTAACTCAATTTTTTTTTTTTTGAAATTTTAAAAAAATATGACTTGTTATAGCCTTTTTTTTTATTTTGGGTGATTTTAGTTTTTTGTCATTTTTTGTGCCTTACTGCTTTTGTAGCCCTGTTTAAGTATGTGCATTATATTTGCTGTAGTTTTTAGGGTCTAATGATGGTCCTAACTCATTTTTTTTGGGGTTGAAATTTTTTGACTTTATGACTTACTATAGCCTTACTTCCGACTTTTGGTGAATTTTCGATTTTTGCCTTTTTTCCTGCCTTACTGCATCCTTTGCCCGTTTTAAGTATGTGCATTATATTTCTAGTAGTTTTTAGGGTCAAAAAATGGTCTTAACACAATTTTTTTTGTTTTTATTTTAATCTTTAACGTCACGCCTTATCATAGCCTTACTTTCAATGACTGGTAAAGCTGGAAAGTAAGGATAGCTGTCCTTTGTCAAGCAACCATCATGAGGACCCTGGTTCAAGTCTTGCACTGCTCAGTATCTGAAACTCTGAACAATTCTTTCTTAAATCTTCAATTACTGAAGAACATATTGTTCATTTTCTGTGGATTCGCTTTCCAAGTTGCATTGTCGCACCAATGCAAAGTTTCTAGTGTTTTATTTTTTTTATTTTTGACTTTATGCCTTACTGCATCCTTAGCCCGTTTTTAGTCCGTTTTAAGTATGTGCATTATGTTTCCAGTAGTTTTTACGGTCTAATAATGGTCTTAACACAATTTTTTATATTTTTTATTTATTACTTTATGCCTGACTATAGCCTATCTTTCCACGTTAGGTAAATTTTTTATTTTTGCCTTTTTTGTGCCTTACAGCATCCTTTGCCAGTTTTAAGTAAGTGCGTTATATTTGTAGTAGTTTATAGGGTCTAATGATGGTCTTAACTCAATTTTTTTGTCGTTGAAATTTTTTGACTTTATGCCTTACTATAGCCTTACCTCCTACGTTGGGTGAATTTTACATTTTTGCCTCTTTTCGTGCCTTACAGCATCCTTTGCCCTTTTTAAGTATGTGCAATATTTTTACAGTAGTTCTTAAGGTCTAATGATGGTCTTAACTCAGTTTTTAATTTTTTTTAAATTTTTGATTGTATGCCTTACCTCATTATGGGTGATTTTTTTTGATTTTCATCATTGTTTGCACCCTACTGCATTGTATTTAAAGCTGTTTTTAGAGTCTAATGATGGTCTCAATTACATTTTTAGAGTTTTTAGTTTTTATGCCTATTGATATAATAACTAATATAAATGTATTTTGTCAGAGTGCAACCTCCACAAAGTACATTGGTTTGATTATAAAGTGGGCAACATTTTGGTTAAGAATTGGCTGAGCAATAGCAGGTCAAACTATGTGGTTGGAAGAATAAGAAAGAATTTGGAACTTAAAAGTGGGAATGCATTCCCACATTTACTTCATAATTGCAATTAATTATCAATTAGAAATAACCCCAACCATGACTCCAACACTGAAATTCATTGAACGAAGTTTATGGAGAGGAAATGTAACTGTATCAGCCAAATCAGGTTCAAAACCCCAGTTTCATCTCAATGTCTCCATTATAGAAAGTAATGAATAAAACCAGGATAAGTGATTCAGCATGGTATCTGATTTCCAGAGAAATGTTATATTTTCCTTGAAATATGTTTTTTTCCCCCTCTTTCTTCATGTTTTTCTTTTTACTTTAAGATGTTCTATTTTATATTGACTGATAATTTCCCTCATGTCTGGACCTTTTTCCCTCAGTATGACCCTTCCAGTTCTGACTGGCTCGGGATGCCTCCTATCCCATCCCCTCGCTTCCTGTTTGGACTGGCAGAGGCTGAGAACTCCATCTTTGTGGTGGGTGGGAAGGAGCTGAAGGAGCACGAACAAACACTGGATTCAGTTTTAGTCTACGACAGACAGTGAGTTCATCACTGGTGAATTATTAAAACCCATTGACTAATCTGGTTTCTATTCATGGCTCATTTGTCCTGTGTCAAATCCCAGATCGTTTAAATGGGGGGAGGCAGATCCAGTTCCTTATCCAGTTTATGGACATGCAACACTGTCCCATAATGATGTGGTGTATGTGATTGGAGGAAAGGGAGACAGCAAGTGAGTAGGAAGTGCTGCTTAGCAACAATAAATCAGTGTTAATGTCAAGCCTGAACATGCTTTTCTTCATTTCCATCATCACACAGAGTAAAAACAAAAACAAAGATGCAAGCTTTAAACTGAAAATGATGTTTGCTTG